>NC_028640.1:61101198-61136719 GCF_001406875.1 Solanum pennellii
TATATATATATATATATATATATTAAATCACCCTAGAAACAAATATAAATATATGACTCATTGACTAGTCCCATAAATATTAAGGTGCACGTTCCTAGTTTGAATTCCTATCACAACATTTATTTATTTTCTTTTTTTTTTGTTTAAGTTTTTCTTTTTAAAAAAGAAAAAATCAGTTCTGTTTTCCAAGCTTTTTTTAGCCTTATTTTTTTTTATTTTAAAACATGCTAAAAGTATGGTTTTAAACTCAAAAAAATTCAAGGATCCCATTTTTAAAAACTTATTCACACATTTATATTTTTATTTTTTCAAACCCCCTAAACGAAAATCTAATGAGGTCCCCCACTGAATTCACATATAGTAATGGTTTGACGTCGCCTATTTTAAATTTGATTGCCTATTGCAATTTGTAACCATAGCTAGAGCCTAGCTATTTAGCCGCTATTAATCATTTATTAAGAGGAAACAATAGATAGTTAATTTAATTCAAATATTTACTAGTTGTAGAAACTAGAATTTATTATTTATATACATTGCATCAAAAATAATCTTTAGCAATAATTAATTAATAGCAATAGCTTAATTATCCTAAAATGATTATTAAGACTATTTATATATGTTTCTAAAATATTTCATTTTTAAAAAAAGTAGATTTATATATAATTGTGACTTATAGTATTTTTTTCGTAATTTACAAATATAAATTTCATTTAAAAAAATTGAAAATTCTACGCACAAATTTCCGTTTGACTCTTGAAAATTAAAAAGTATTACATAAATTGAGACATGAAGAGTACTTCGAATGTGCTTGTAGTAAATTTATAATAGATATAATAAACATGGTGTTATTATTTCGACTTTTCAAAGTCTAGTAAAATATTTTTATATCTTTCTTTAAAAGTAAAAATTATGATAGTGATATTATCATCTCGGTTATTTTACTAATATTATTACTAGAGTAACTCTTTTCATCAAAATGTTAGCAAAATGAACTAAATCACCTATTGGTTATTCCCTCTGATAAAATTTGAATATGGAGTATCATACCGACTATATACATTAAAACTCACCTTTAGATCAAAATATTATTTGTTACTCAAAGATAGACAGAATTTATGAAAATAATCTTAATAGAACGACATAAAATGAAACTTCACCTAATAAATTGTGGTTCTTATTTATTTGAAATTTTAAAATTATATCTAAATAATTTCTTTGTGATCGACAAAATATGAAGACCAGACTTCAAAACTCCAGTGTAATATAAAACTTTACCTAACAAATTGTGGGCTGATTTATTTGAAATAGTAAGATTATATCCGAACAATTTCTTGTGACCCACAAAACATTAAAACAAGACTTAATTAGAGTGAATATAGATAACCAACTAAGAGCAATAAAATGTAGGAAATTTCTTGAAAATTCAAATACAATATGCACCCAAAGGACCACCAAAAATTGAAGTACAACTAACATTCTCCCACTTGACACACGTAACATCATTTACTTAATGATTAATAAAGATTTGAATTACAGCGTGCACATATACTAAATTCAACATTTTTTGTTGTCATTAAGTAAATCAACTAATATAAGTCATGGCGATTGTACACCACTTTATTTGGCATAGTCCTTTCCATGCACTACAATATTAGTCTATAACACAACATTTCAAATACATAACGGGTCCACCATAATGCTTAGAATATCTTTATCTAAAAGAAATCCTGTAATCATCATTCTCAACATAACGTATACAAGAGAAAACGGGTAATAACAGAAACATATATATAGTTGAGCTCAAAGTGTAAATTGCATAAACATAATATAATCTTTACATAAAGTCATTTATTGCTATTAATAAGACCCATTCTTTCAACATGTTCAACAAATATTTTGGGCGGTAATCCTTTCGTCAAAGGATCAACAATCATATGTTTGGTGCTAATGTGTTCAATTGTCACTATATGTTTCTGAACTTCTTTCTTAACTAAAAGTATTTCAATTCCATATGTTTGAAACCCTTAGAATACTTATCATTTTAGAGAAGAAGACTGCGAGCTGCAATATTATCACAATAAATTTTCAGTGGCTTGGAAATACTGTCGACTAGCCCAAGTCTTGAATAAAGTTCCGCAGCCAATTAGTCTGAATTGTAGCCTCAAAGCAAGGCACAAACTCAACTTCCATAGTGGGTGCAACTATAAGAGATTGTTTCGCACTCTTTCATGATATTGCTCCTCAAGATAATAGGAACAAATATCCAAATGTGAATTTTCTTATGTCCACACAACCAACATAATCTGAATATAAATATCCAATCACATCAAGATGATCAGATCCTATATAAGTGAGCATATGATCTTTAGTTCCTTGCAAGTATCGCAACACTTTCTTCTCAGTTTTCTAGTGATCCTTCCTGGATTACTTTTATAAAGACCCAATATTCCAACAGCGAAACTGATGTCTAGTCTCGTATATGTTTGGACATGCATTAGACTCCCACCTATTGATGCATAAGAAATATCATTCATTTGCTTACGTTCCAATTCATTGTTTGGACATTGACTGAGATTAAATTTATCTCTCTGAATTAGAACGGGACTTGATGAGCGCTTTTACATTCTAAATCTCTCTAACACTTTATTAATATAGGCTTTCTAAGACAAACCTAATAATCCTTGTGATCTATTTCAAAATATTTCTATCCGAATCACATAGGATGCCTCTCCCATATCTTTCATTTCAAAATTCTTAGATAGAGATCTCTTGGTATCGTGCAACAAACCAAGATCATTAGTAGCAAGTATGATGTCATCAACGTACAGGACTAACATAATAAACCTACCCCCACTAACCTTCAGATATATACACCGATCAACAGTGTTTTCCTTGACAATAGTTTCATTAAACTTAAGATTCTATTGTCGAGAAGCTTGTTTAAGTCTGTATAATGACTTCTTAAGTTTGCACACCATGTGTTCCTTTCCTTTACAAGATTTCAATTACAGTGTGCACATATATTAAATTCAACATTATTTGTTGTTATTAAGTAAATCAACTAATATAATTTATGGCGGTTGTACACCACTTATTTGGCATAGTCCCTTTCATGCACTACAATATTAGTCTATTGTCTAACACAACATTTCAAATACATAATGAGTCCACCATAATGCTTAGAATATCTTTATCTAAAAGAAAACCTGTCATCATTATTCTCAACATAATGTATACAAGAAAACATGTAATAACAGAAACATATATATAGTTGAGCTCAAAGTGTCAATCGCATAAACATAATATAATTTTTACATAAAGTCATTCATTGCTATTAATAAGACCCTTTCTTTTAACATGTTCAACAAATGTTTTGGACGATAATCCTTTGTCAAAGGATCAGCAATCATAAGTTTGGTGCTAATGTTTACAGTTGTCACTTTATGTTACTAGACTTCTTCCTTAACTGAAAAGTATTTCAATTCCATATGTTTGGCACCCTTAGAATACTTATCATTTTTAGAGAAGAAGATTGTTGCAGTATTATCACAATAAATTTTCAGCGGCTTTCAAATACTGTCGACTAGTCCAAGTCCTGAAATAAAGTTCCGCAGCCAATTAGCCTTAACTGAGGCCTCAAAGCATCGCACAAACCCAGCTTCCAAATAGTGGATGCATCTATAACAGATTGTTTCGCACTTTTCCATGATATTACTCCTCCATCTAATAGGAACAAATATTCAAATGTGGATTTTCTTGTATCCACACAACTGCATAATCTGAATCTGAATATCCAATCACATCAAGATGATCAGATCTTCTATAAGTGAGCATATGATTTTTAGTTTCTTGCAAGTACCGCAACACTTTCTTCGCAACTTTCCAATGATCCATTCCTGGATTACTTTGATAACGACCTAACTTTCCAACAACAAAATTGATGTCTGGTCTCGTACATGTTTGGGAATACATTAGACTCCCAACTATTGTTGCATAAGGAGTATCATTCATTTGCTTACGTTCCAATTCATTCTTTGGACATTGACTGAGATTAAATTTATCTCCTTTCTGAATTGGGATGGGACTTGATGAGCATTTTTCCATTTTAAATCTCTCTAACACTTTATTAATATAGGTTTTCTGAGACAAACCTAATAATCCTTGTGATCTATTTCGAAATATTTCTAACCGAATCACATAAGATGTCTCTCCTATATCTTTCATTTCAAAATTCTTAGATAGATATCTCTTGTATCGTGCACCAAACCAAGATCATTAGTATCAAGTAAGATGTCATCAACGTACAAGACTAACATAGTAAACTTACTCTCACTAACCTTCAGATATATACACCGATCAACAATGTTTTCCTTAAATCCAAAAATGACAATAGTTTCATTAAACTTAAGATACCATTGTCGAGAAACTTGTTTAAGTCCGTATAATGACTTCTTAAGTTAACACCATGTGTTCCTTTCCTTTACAAGAGAACCCTTCAGGTTGATTCATATAAACTTCTTCCTCCAAATTTTATTTAGAAAAGTTGTTTTCACATCCATTTGATGTAGCTCTAAGTCATAATGAGCTACTATATCTATTATAATTCTGAGTGAATCTTTTGCTAGAGACAGGTGAAAATGTTTCTTTATAGTTGATGCCATCTTTTTGAGTGATACCTTTTGCAACAAGTCTGGCCTTGTGACGTTTGATGTTGCCAGTTGAGTCACGTTTGGTCTTAAAGACCCCTTTACACCCAACTCTTTTGCAACCTTCTGGCAATTCCACAAGGTTCCATACTTCATTTTGTTCAATAGATTTCAACTGATCTTTCATAGAATTTATCCATCTATTAGAATAATTACTTTCAATAGCTTGTGAAAATAAAATTGGATCATTATCAATTCCCAAGTCAAATTCTGACTCGTGAAAATATACAAGTAGCAGATCTCTTTTGTCTTTGAGATTTTCTTAATGCTACTTCTTGTGGTACATCTACTGCAGGTTCATTAATTATCACTTCATTGAGATTATTAGGAGCATCAATTTGTTGTTTTTGTTGATTGTTAGGTTGTGCAACAACTTTAGGAACAACATCTTTAAAAGAAGTAAAAGGTAGATAAACCTCACCCTAACTTCTTTAATTTCCACTTTAAGTGATTCATCACTCCTACTAACTTCACCATTCTCAATGAACCTATCATTTCCAGTTTCGACTGTTCTTGTATTGTGATTAGGAAATTGTTATTAGGACGGTAAAATTTATACCCTTGTGATTTTTCTGGATAACCAATGAAGAAACCACTGATTGTTCTTGAATCCAGTTTCTTTTTTTGTGGGTTATAAACTCTAACTTCTGTCGGGCAACCCCAGACATGCAGTTCCTTAAACTAGGTTTCCTACCTGTCCATAGTTCAAAAGGAGTCTTTGGGACTGCTTTACTTGGAACCCTATTAAGTAAGTAAACGACAGTCCTTAAAGTATACATCCCTAATGAAAAAGGAATAAATTTATTATTTAACATACTCCTGACCATGTTCATTAATGTAAGATCACACCTTTCTGCTACACCATTTTGTTGTGGTGTTCCAAGCATTGTGTATTGAGCACATATGTCATATTTTTCGAGGAATTTGGCAAATGGACCTGGGTGTTGTCCATTTTCATCATATCTTTCATAATATTCACCACCTCTATTTGACCTAATTATTTTCACTTTTCTATCTAGTTGTCTTTCAACCTCAGTAATAAATACCTCTAAGACGTTTTTCATGTAACAAATAGACATATCCATAACGTGAAAAATCATCAATAAAAGTGATAAAATATTTTTTTTACTAAAAGATGTAATATCAAAAGGACCACAAATATCAATGTGTATAATTTCAAGAAGTTGTGTGCTTCTTGTGTATCTTTTCTTTGTGTGTCTTGTTTGTTTTCCTTTAATACAATCCACACAATGTTAAGGTCTGTAAAATCCAAATTTGAAAGCATTTCATTCTTAACTAATCTTTCCAATCTTTCTTTGGATGTGTGACCTAAACGTTTGTGCCACAAGAAAGCAGATTGTTCATTCACCAAACTTCGTTGGTCCAATACTATGATGCATATTTAAGAGTGTTTCGACAAATAGATTATCAAGATTCAATTTGTATAAGTTATCAAAAAGAGTACCAATACCAATGAAATAATTATGTTTAAACAAACTAAAACATCCATTATCGAAATTAAAAGAGTATCCAATCTTATCCAACTTAGACAAAGAAATTAAATTTCTCGAAAAAGAAGGTGCATAACAAGTTTCAAGTAAATCTAAGTGACGCCCAGTATCAAGGATCAAACGATAAGTTCCTATAGCTTTAACTGGAGCCTTCACTCTATTCCCCATATACACATATCTTTCATTCTGGTTTATGGTTTGTGTTGTAAGGAATCCCTTCATCATATTAGAACATAAATTGTATAACCAGAGTCAATCCACCAAATATTATAAGGAACTTCAGTTAGATTTGATTTGAGACATGCAAAAGCACTTGACTTACCTTTCTTTTTGAGCCATGCCTTAAATTTCAGACAATCTTTCTGAAAGTGTCTAGACATTCCATAGAAAAGACACTTATCATTCTTATGTTCCTTCTTATGTACTTGAGAGGAGGACTCATTTACATTATGGTGCCCTTTAGTATGTTTATTTCTTTTCTTCCAACTCCTTGATGACTTACTACGTTAATGGAGTGAGTTCCTTTATTCTTGAACCTTACTTTCACCTGAACCAACATTCCGTGCAATTCATGCACGTTCATTTTTCTTTAATGGTGTTGTAGTTTATTTGGAAAGCGCCATACTCAGATAGTATTGAGTTGATAATGAATTGTACAAGGAATTTTCGTTCCACTTCCATTCCCAAAGACTTAAGTGTTGCTGCTATGTTTTTCATTTCAATGACATGCTCATGCATGGTACTTGAACTATCAATTTTCATGGTGGTCAAAGTACCCATTAGTGTCCCAGCAAGAGACTTATTAGCAGTTTGAGAGGATTCTTTCACGAATTTCATAAAATCTTTTGCATTTTCAATTT
The DNA here is from genome assembly GCF_001406875.1 of Solanum pennellii. Classification (NCBI taxonomy): domain Eukaryota; kingdom Viridiplantae; phylum Streptophyta; class Magnoliopsida; order Solanales; family Solanaceae; genus Solanum; species Solanum pennellii. The sequence continues at coordinate 61,108,276 of NC_028640.1, forward strand.
TGCAAAGAGTAGTCTTAATGTTGCTCGCAATATTCATTCGCATAAACATTATGCCTAATCTGTTAGATCGATTTCAATGCTTATAATAAGATATTTCTTCAGTACTACTAGTTTCAATAATAGTAGTTGGCTTCTCAGTGTAAAGTGCAACATCAAGATCTAAAACCCCGAGATGGAATTTGATCTGTTCGTACCAAATTGAGGAGTTAAGGTCGTTAAAGGTCGCTACAGAGGCAGAGTGCGAATGAAGAGCAAATGAGGCAAATATAATATGCTCATTTGTTAATACTTTGAGTTATAAATTTTAAATTACTATCAAATTCAGACATGGTTTATAAATTCTTAAATGTATATTAATGTCCTCCTTTGGGCGAAACGTCAAAATACAACTTTACACATAATGATGCTTAGATGTGAATTTAACGTAATTCAATAATTTTTTAATGTGTCTATCAATAATATTTATTATCTTTGGATAAATAAATAAAACTAATGACACATCTAATTATCTCCTTAATGTCAATGGTTATAAAATGAAATAATCAACCTTTGGATAATCCGTAAATATCTTACAACCAAAAACTTCAATATATCCATAAGTGTTATATCAGTTATAAGCATCAAAATAATGGATAATTGAATATACGTTTAGTCATTATTATTTTGAATTACTTCATCAATGATTAGACCACTTTGATGATTAACTAATCTCATATACATCATTTCAAAATAAAATACATCATGATAGTGAATAATTATTTCACTTAATACTACCTATTACCATTTTCAAATAAGGAAAACATCAGTTCTATGAAAAATCACTAGTTCTTAAATCTGACTCTTGATACCACATATAAGGATTTTTAATGATTGTGAAAACATAACAATCTAAGCATTCAGAAATCCTATCAATTAATTTAGGATCGTAGAACTATATGATTTTCACATATATCAATTACTATGATAATTTCAGTCAAGAATACATACCCGAATCTGCCATTGTAATTCTTGACTTGATTGAGTGAAAGTCTTTTTCTTTTGGTTCTTCAGAAGTTGTTTCTATCTCTTGCCTTATACTTTATGAAAAACTTTGATGGATAAGACTCTATCTTTATGGCATAGAGAGGACCCTTTAAATAGAGTGTGTTTAACATCATTACCACATTTGCATCATGGTGAATAGTGGAGATAATGGGTAGTTTTAAAACTACCAAGTAACTCCCCACTTAATGGATAGTTGGAAGATGTAATGGATAAAGTGGAAGATTTGATGGGTAAAGTGGAAGATTTAATGGGTAGTTGGAATAACTTCCCCACTCCCCCAATTATCCAATTAGAATTAAAATTTTTAGTTAGTAATTAAATATCAAACCAAAATAATATTAATGTGAGTGAGTCATAAAACTAACACTTTTTCCAATTTCTATTGGAATTCGTTGACTCCGCTGGACAATGGTCATCACTCAAATAAATATCACTTATTATATAAATAAGTGTTGTGATGGGGTGATAAGTATTTTGTCATTATTAATTAAAATGTCTCGAATTTGAGTTCTTTCGAGTATGGAGTTAACTTTATTCCGAAGCATTTTATCCTCCAATACAGAAATACGATTTCTAATTAAATCGAGTTTCAATGTAAGTATCGATCACCGAATGGAAAACCCAAAAGAAAAAAAAATCCATCAAAAACGGTAGGAAAAACTTTCTAATTACATAAATATTAATTCACTCTATAATTTAAAATAACATATATCATCTTGAAAATAATAATTTTGTACCAGATTTTAAATTAGCTATACCACTGTTTCAGATCACCTACATCACTCTTTCAGATATCAAAGTCAGATACAATTTTTCTTTCTTGCAGATGGATAGTGGGTCCATAACAATAAATAAGTACTACTAAATAATGACCGATACTATTAATCCTTACTATTAAGTTAACCCTATTTGCTAATTAAATTAACAACATTATTAGTTAACTGGAATGTTCGTAGAAGCTTTGATGTTTGAATTGTTACTTGTTTATTTCTTCTTTCCTCAATAATAACTTTGTTCATCAGTTGATCCATACACTTTATTTATCTTTTCAGGCAATTAATTGAATCTATGACATCTTCTTCTTCTGCGAGTAATTCACATTATTATTCTCGATGGAAGTACGATGTCTTTCTAAGTTTTAGAAGTGAAGATATCCGAAAAATTTTTACAAGTCAATTGTACCGAGGTTTGATAATAGGGGAATATTCACCTTTCTAGATGATAAAAGGCTAGAGAATGATGACTCGATCTCAAAAGAACTCATGAAAGCTATAGAATAGTCTCAAGTTGTCGTAATTATTTTCTCCAAGAATTATGTTTCGTCAAGGTGGTGCTTGAATGAACTAGTGAAGATAATGGAATGCAATGAGAAAGAAAATGAAGAAACAGTCATACCGGTGTAGTCATTTAAAATTTATTAAATAAAATCATAAAATGATTTAATTATATTAAATTTATTTATATATTAGTCCAAATAAATATTATGAATTAATATAATTGAGTTAATTATTTAAATATGATAAATATAGATTTAATGAAAGTCCGCTCCATAAAGTTTTTATGTCATGTCACTTAAATCTGATTGGTCGTAGGGAGTCCTCTTCCAATCACAACTCGTCTACTTTAAAACTATAAATAGGGGATTCATGATTCATAAAAAGAGAACCAAGAATTCGAACAAGAAGCTAGAGAAAGCTGGTGGATCGAAAATCGCAATTTGCTTACAAGCTACAAGTTCAAGAATTGAAAAATTCAATTGTTCAAATTCAAGATTTGAAGAAGTCAATATCAAGATAATATTCAAGTTAAAAAACGACAAGATCAAGACCGTCGGATTTATGATCAAGATCAAAGCCTTGGATTCAATTAGAAGTCAAGATCAAGATGAAATTCAAGTTCAAGAACGATCGTGATCAAGACTGACATATTCAAGATCAAGCACGAAGCCATTTAGTTCAACTAGAAGTCAAGATCACGATAAAGTTCAAGTTTAAGAATGATTAAGATCAAGACCGTCAAATCCAAAATCAAGCTCTAAGCCCTTGAATTCAACTAGAAGCCAAGATCAAGATAAAATTCAAGTTAAGATCAAGATAAAGTTAAAGCCCAAATTCATCAAAGTTTCAAGAACAAGCTCAAAAGCCCTTGAATTTATATTCGAAAAGGCTCATTTAGAGGAATCATAAAGATTGTAACACTCACACTTTGAAATAATAAAATGACTATTGCATGACTTTTCGTTCTTGATTATTGTTTTCTCAATACAAATTTTACTATCTATAAATTATGACACTCCTAGTGGGACAATCTCGACCTCTAATCTCAACTTGGCAAGCATCATATTGAAATGTCTTCCACTATAGAAGAACAACTAACAAGCTGAACTAAAGCAATTGAAGGCCCGACAAAGTGCACGCACAAACAAAATGCTAAACTTTCCAAGCTAACAAATAAAATGGATAATATGATTGAGGGAAGATCGATTCAAGCACCTCTGAAGCTTCCTAAAACTCAAGACGGAGGAGATTCTTCCGTAAAGCAAACTAATAATAAAGAAATTCATATATCCGCTGAATGTTTGATTCCAATGAGTCAATTGAAGGACTTTATCATAGAGGCTATCGAAGACAAATCTTAGTCTTCATCCAAATTTTCTCCCACATATGAAAAATTGTATACACAAAGGATTTATAACTTGAAAATGTTTGAAAACTATCAACCTCTTAAGCTTCAACAATTCGATGGCAAAGGAAATGCCAAAAAAACATATGGCGCGCTTTATCAAGACTTGCAATGATGCTGAGACGTATGATGATTATCTTATTAAAGAGTTCGTTCAATCACTCAGAGAAATACCTTTGATTGGTACACAAATCTTGAACCTAATTTCGTAGATATTTAGGAGTAGTTAGAGCAAGATTTCCTTAATCGTTTCTGTAACACGAGATGCGACATTAGTATGATTGAATTTACAAAGGCTCGTCAAGGTGAAAATATTGGATTTATTTTCATTTATTCTGGACATACATAGAAGATATGGATCTATTCTTTTTCCTTTTCTAATTTTGTTACGTAAATATTCTTTTGATATTTTTTCCTTTTCCCTTTGATATTGAGAATATTCTATTCCTTTAGGGTTTACCATTAGATGTCATCTTACTTGTATAAATACAACCTAATTGTATAGTTTTACTCATTCAGAAATACAATAAGAAAATTTTCTATACTGTTCTTCATTTATTATTTCATGGTATCTGACCAGTGTTAATTTTGAATTTTTTTCTTCCGCCTTTTAATTTTTTGTCTATTTTCATTGAAATTGTATCATCTAATACTCAAATAACATAAAGGAGTGATAGAGTTCATGCAATTAATGCATTGAATTAATCACATGCTTTCTACATTCACCCTTCTGATTATCCTGCATGAACCTTGTCTCCACTATTTTTTACAGTAGGAGTTATGGTTGCTGGAGAAGGGTTGTTGTTATAACCCTTTCAGAAGAAAAACTAGGATTCGTTGATGGATTCCTAGTCGTTCCTACTGATATAACTCTTTAAAAGGCTTGGTCAAGATGTAATGACATGGTCTTGTCATGGTTACTCAATTCTCTCTCAAAAGAAATTGTTGAGTTTGTCTTGTACTCCCAAAGTGCCGAAGTCTTGTGGTCTGACTTGGAAGATAGATTTGGTCAGGCTAATGGTGCCAAATTGTTTCAACTTCAAAAAGATTTAAATGCTATATTTCAAGGAAATTGTAGTATTTCTACATATTTAACAAAAATAAAGAGTTTGTGAGATGAGTTAGATGCACTAAACACATTTTCTGCTTGTAGTTGTGCGTGTCTATGTGGAGCAAAAGAAAAGAGTATAAAAGTTCATCAAGATGAAAAGTTTCCTTAGTCTAAATGACACTTTCATAGGGGGTAGAAGTAATATTTTCTTTTTATCTTTCCCTCTTCTTACTATTGGTCAGGCTTATTCTCTTGTTATTCAAGATGAAAAACAAAGGGAAATTCATGCTACTCCTGCTTATCCAGGAGAATCATCATCCTTTCTTGTTTCCTCCTTTCATATTCAATCTTATCTATGTAAACAACTTTAAAAATATGTGATTTTTACCCCGAACACTTGTTTCATGTTACAGGGGCCTTCACTGAAGAGGCATCTAGCGCTTGTTAAAGAAAAAATGAGGTTTATATATCTTCAAGTCAAGTCAACCAACAGTTTCTACAAAGAGTCTACCTAGTTCCAGTCTTCATACTCTATCATTTTTAAGTTCTTTAATAAATGTGTGTACTTTTTGTTTTAGTTTCTTTGATTCCAATGCAAAAGAGAAGCTACGGCACTATAGATTAATCCATATGCCAATGAATAATATGAAGAATGTTTTTCAATTTTCTAAATCTTGTTCAAAGTCATCTTCTCCTTGTCGTATTTGTCCTATGACAAGACAATCAAAATTATCTTTTCCTTCTAGTTCGATTTGTACCAAGGCTTCTTTTGACTTAATTCATGTGGATATTTGGGGTCCTTATAAATCTACCACACATGATAGGCATCGATATTTTTTTACAATTGTTGATGATTTTTGTCGAGCTACTTGGACTCATTTACTTGGGACTAAATCAAATGCCTTCTCTGTTCTTCAATTTTTCATTTATATGGTGAAAAGACAATTCAATTCCAAAGTTAAAATCATGAAAACTGACAATGCTTTTGAATTAGGTTGTGGGAAACAATCTATTTTTTTTGTTTTCCAAGGGAATTTTTAATCAGACTACTTGTGTCCAAATTCCACAGCAAAATGGAGTAGTGGAGAGAAAACACAAACATTTATTGAAAACATCAAGAGCTCTTTTATATCAATCTCACTTTCCTACTGGTTATTGGGAGGAATGCTTGTTAACATCTACTTATCTTATAAATAGATTTCATTCCAGTGTTTCGAATTCAAGAACTCCTTTTGAGGTTTTGTTCAAAGTTAAGCCATCTTATTCTCATCTAAAGTTTTTTGGTTGCTTGTGTTTTGTATCTAACCTTCCTTTACATAGAACTAAATTTGACCCTAAAGCTTCACCTTGTGTGTTTATAGGATATCTATATGGAAAAAAGGACTACAAAGTGTTGGATCCACAAACCAAGAAAATTTCAGTTTCTAGGAATGTTATTTTCCATGAAGAGTTTTTACTTTCTCTTCACAATCTGATTTACGTTCTAATGAATTTCCTTCTACTACTACCATCTCTTCTGATTATCTCTTAGAATCTCATTTTTCCACATCAAATTAAAATTTTGATTGTTCTTCTGATTTTGATAATGTCCCCATATCTACTAGTCATTCTAAATCTCTATCTCCGTCCAATGTTACTTCACATATCAATTCCTCTCCTGATAAATCCCATATACCTTCTTCTACATTACATGTTGTTCAAACTATACTAAAAAATCTTCAAGAAATCACAAGAAACTTGATTACTTAGAAGACTATATTTGCAATGTTCTCCATCTTACTGATGTGACTTATTTATGTTTCCTAAGTCAATTACTCCAGAGTCCTTATCTTTTAGTGATTTATGTTCTAAAAATCAAGTCATGCTCAATTGCATTACTTGTATACATGAACCAGTTAGCATATTCAGGCAGCTCAACATCCGGGTTGGCAGGAAGCCATGGATAAAGAACTTACAACTTTAAGCCTTAACAACACATGGGATGTTGTTGTGCTGCCTACAGGTAAGAAGGCTATCTAAATGGGTTTATATGGTAAAACAACACTTTGATAGAAGTATTGAAAAACTAAAAGCTAGATTAGTCATTAGAGGTGATGTGCAGAGAGAAGGTATTTAATGAACTTCTTTGCCAGTAGTCAAGATAACCACCATCAGGTGTATTTTAGCTATTGCACTAAAGAATGAATGGGATGTGTTTCGATTAGATGTGAACAATGTTTTTCTACATGAAATTTCCTCCTGGTCTTGCACCTCCTTCTCCTAACCATGTTTGTTTGCTTAAAAAATCAATTTATGAACATAAGAAAGCATCCAAACAATGGTATGCTAAACTCATTTTTGCTCAATTTTAAAGGTTTTACTCATTCTATGAATGATTATTATCTTTTTTTTAAGAAATCTGCCAATTTTATTTCTATTGTGACAGTATATGTGGATGACATATTGTTGACAGAAAATAATGAAGCTGAATTGCAGGCTTTAAAACTCTTTCTAGACAAAGAATTTCAAATTAAATATCTCGGTGAGTTGCATTATTTTCTTGGGATGGAATTTGTGAGAAAACTTACTGGTATGATTATTTCCCAAAGGAAATTCACATTGGACTTACTACATGAGTTTGATTCTCTATATTTATCTCCTGTTTCTTCACCTTTGGATCCTAATGTCAAGTACTAGCAAATCAAGGGATTTCCGTAACCTACTTTATATTGGCGTTTGTTAGGTAAGCTCAATTATCTCACACATACAATGCCTGACTTATCCTTTACAGTGCAACATCTGAGTCAATATATGCAATATCCTTGTGAACCTCATCTTGTATCTACTTTACGGGTTCTTTGTTATTTTCTCAATGATCCTGGTCTTGTATATGTATGTCTGTATCTGCTTCTTTCAAATTGATGGCTTTTTGTGACTCCAACTTGGGTACTTGTCCAGATTTACGAAGATCAGTGAGTGGATTTTATATTTCTCTCTAATCTTCTCCTATTTCACGGAAATCTCATAAACAAACATCAATTTCTCTTAGTTCTGCTGAAGTTGAGTATAGATCTGTGAGGAGGATTATAGCTGAGCTTGCTTGGTTGGTTAGCCTATTTGATGATCTCTCAATTCCGATCTCCTTGCCATTACCTCTTCACTCTGACAGTCTTGCTGCAATTCACATCGCAAAAAATTCAATCTTCCATGAATGGACAAAACATGTCAAGGTTGATTGTCAATTCGTCCATCAATAATATCTCGCCGACTTAATTTCTTTATCTTATGTTAGATCTTCTTCACAGCTAGCTGACATCTTTACCAAGTCCTTGACCGGACTTGTGCATCATCAGCTTTTAAGCGAGTTGGGGGTTTCTTCCTTCCCTATAACTTGGGGGAGGCTATTGGATTTGTTTTTATATATTCTGTACATACATAGAAGATATGGAGAAATTCTTTTTCCTTTTCTAATTTTGTCATGTAAATGTTCTTTTGATATTTTTTCCTTTTCCATTTGATCTTGAGAATATTCAATTCTTTTAGGGTTTACCATTAGATGTCATCTTTCTTGTATAAATACAACCTAATTGTATAGTTATACTCATTCAGAAATAGAAGAAGAAAATTTTCTATATTGTTCTTCATTTATTCTTTCAAAAGATGAGCTAGTTGTTGACTTTATCAATCGCTGGAGAAGTCTGAGCCTCAACTACAAAGATTAACTTAGTGAAACTTCTAGCACTGAAATCTGCATCCAAGGCATGAACTGGGGTTTTCTCTACATTTTGTTTAGATTAAAGTCCAATACATTCGAAGAGTTGGAAACTCGTTCACATGATATGGAATTAAGCATGACTTGAAGAGATCATGAACAATCTCCTATCTATAGACCTTGTAAAGATGATGATATAGAAGAACTCCAAAGTGGGGGCAAGTATGCATCCGAAGATAATTTTGAAGAGTCAATGTATATTCAGACGCTCCTTAATGCATGAGCTTAAATTGTAAGATGGTACAACGTTCCTCAACACACGAGTTTAAACTGCAAGTTACAACACTCCTTAATGCATGAGCTTAAAGTGGAAGTTATACTGCTCCTGGTGGCACGAGTTTAAACTGTGTATCTCAAGACTCTTCAATTTTGAGCTAAATCTCCAAGTTGCAAAGCTCTTCAAATTTGAGTTTAATCTTCAAGCTGAAATACTTCTTAAAACACGAGTTTAAACTATATGTCATAAAGATCTTCAAATTTGAGTTAAATCTTCAAATTGAAATGCTCCTTGAAACACGAGCTTAAATTGTATGTCACAAAGCTCTTCAAATTTGAGTTAAATTTGCAAGCTGAAATATTCCTTGAAACACGAGCATAGACTATATGTCACAAAGCTCTTCAAAATTGAGTTAAATTTTCAAGCTGAAATACTCCTTGAAACACGAGCATAAACTATATGTCACAAAGCTCTTCAAATTTGAGTTAAATCTTTAAGTTGAAATGCTCCTTAAAATACGAACTTAAATTGTCACAAAGTTCTTCAAATTAGAGTTAAATATTCAATTTGAAATGCTTCTAAGGTATGAGCCTAAACTGCATGTCACTCTTGGCTCGTAAGAGTATCAATTATGTACGACACATAAAAAAAATACCCTCCTAGAACTACGTTGTGACTTGATCCTCTTCACTAAGGTAAATAGGTTCTTTGATACCATATTCTAAGTTCAGTTGCATGAGTTTCAAAAAGACAAATGTTCTCACTTGATCTATCACATGAAATTTAAAACTTTGAGTAATATTTCAAAAACTGTAGACTTGCACCAATGGTATTGACTCAATAGGGGCAAACCCTTATGAATAAAAGTTGTTATGATGAAGTCTAGATGTGATGACCCGGAAGGTCATTTTCGAAAATTTTGAATATTAGTGTAACTTGAGTTAATTAATCGATAGTTAAAGGGCTAAAGTGATAATTTATTTAAAACCATGGGCTACTTGACCCATATATATTAAAATAAGTTGGTTGATGTTAGCAATTATATTATTATAACGTGAAAAAAAAGAGAGGAACATGAGATGCCGTAGGTCAAAGACGACAAACACAGGTACTATCTGACCCTTTTCAGTTTTTTTCAATTTCAATTGTTTATGTTAGTAACATGCTTAAGAAATTGAGGGTTTGGAATATATATATATACCAATAATGACAATAAAAGTGACATTTCCTAATAAATTTGGAATTTGAATCTATAAGGGGTAGAGTAATTTATAAGTTATGTTTGTAATCTGTTAGTTTAGGGGAGCATAAATTTAACGAGAATGATGGCCAAATTATTAGCCAATCATTAGGAAAAGGATACGATAAAGGATGAATTTAACATATAGTTAATTTCAGGCGTATATAGATTTTGTCACTCAATTTTAGGGGTCTGTGGTTTAGGTATTACCTTGTTACTTGACTAATTTTGGATTTCTATTGATAGTTATCACATTATAATTAAGGTTTTGATATAGTAAGAAAGGTAATTGAATATTAAGAATATGATATTATATGAATATCATTCGAATTATAATATTGAAAAAAAAAATTGGGACTTAACCTTAGGCTTAAAACTTGAAAAATATGATTGTTAAAATGTTAATTGGCATCAAGATTTACGAATTTGATTATAAATTTGGGTGAATTTTTGTATCAAGGATAAACACTTAAGTAACGTGGGTGTTGTTAATGTTAAAATCTTATTGTGGTAAATTGTTTGGATAGATTGTTCTGATTTGGAGCCCATTGAAAGGGGGAAAGACTCAAGTATCGAAAAGATTGTTCGACTAAATGAGGCAAGTGGATTTCTAAACTCTTGTTAAGTGTATGAAATGCGTGTATTTCCTTGTGGTATATATTTGGGAGTAACGGGATTGGTGATAGCTGACTTGTCCACCTTGATTAATTCTAATGATGAAGAAAAAGGGATAACAAAAGGCAATGTGATTAATTGTTTATGTGAGATGTGTTGAAAAAGGGTTGAAGGCTTGTTGAATCATTGTTGATGTGATTTCATGTTTGTGTTGTCGTGAACTGTGCAATGTTATGAAAATGGTCATCTCCTCATTATTTGTGTGAACTTGTCATTTGCATTATTATGAGGCATTGGTTGTGACAAATGTTATGTGCATTGAGAAAGAATGATTACTTAAGAGGATATACCATTTCGAGGGACGTATCGCGCGCCGCGATGGATACTATATTTCGAGGGACGTATCGCGCGCCGCGATGGTTACTATTATCGAGGGTCGTGTCGTGCGCCGCGACAGATGCATGGACAGATATGTCCCCCATGGGTCCCGGACTGAGAGACAGCGGGTGTGTATCACTAGGTCAGACATACATCATTATGCTTGACATTACATTCCAATGCATTGCACATACTTATCATTAATGAACTTGATATTGTGTTTGACTGATCTTATGATTGCCTTTCTGCGAAACTTGTGATTGTTGAATACTAAGCTTGTTATTGAGGATATGTAAAGCGTTGTTGTTGAGGATATATAATTTTTTGAAGTATTATTATAGAGGATGTGTAATTTGTTGAACTGTTGTTGAGGATATGTAATTTGTTGAAGTGTTGTTGTTGGGGATATGTACTTTGTTAAAGTGTTGTTGTGGAGGATATGTAATTTGTCTAAGTGCTGTTTTTTTGAGTTACGTTCTTTGTATTGAGTTTCGTGCTATGTAAACTGTGAGTTGTTAGGTTGGGCTGATGTTTATGCAGGTTGTAGTTGTGGAGGTTCGGTTAGGGGTGGTAGGAGTACCCGTATTTCATCCCCTTAGCTTGTGTTTAGAGGTTTATTTGCTGAGTACCGTGTGGTTTGGTACTCACCCCTTGCTACTACAAATTTTTTTGTAGGTTATGAGCCTGGATTTTTGTTGTACTTGTCATTCTCTTCTTTTCCGAGGCTTCTCGGAGATTTGTGAGGTAGCTGTTTCCATCTCAGCAGACTTTCTTCTCCATAATTATGATCTTGTTCTATTCTAGAAACAAGTTCATTTGAGACTTGAGTTTTTCTTTTGAATCAATTGTAATACTTTAGAGGCTTGTACACGTGACAACCAGGTTTTGGGGTATAATGTAAGTCGATAATAAATTTTCCGCATTTTATTGTAATAAGTTGAGTTTTAGGCTGACTTGTCTTGGTGGGATAAGACAAGTGCCATCACGTCCATTTTTGGGTCATGACACTAGAAAATTTCCATTTCTCCATGTATGTAAGTTGAAGTCTTCAAACTCTCCAAGTATACAATTTGGAATATCCAAATATTCCAACTCTGCAAGTTAAAGTCTTCAAATTTGTCAAGCTTGCAAATTGAAGTCTTAAAATTCTTCAAGTCAACAAGATCACAATCTGCAAATTGAAGCCTTCAAATTCGTCAAGCCTGCAAGTTGAAGTCTTCAAACTCTCCAAGTATACAAGTTAAAGTATTCAAATCTTCCAACCTGCAATTTAAAAGTCTGCAGATCAGAGTCTTTAAGTTAAAGCCTTCAAATTCTTCAAATTCTCCTAGTCTACAAGTTGCAGTCTTCAAATTCTCCAAGTCTGCAAGTTGAAGTTTTCAAAATTTTAAAGTTGGCAAGTTGAAGTCTTCAAATTCTTTAAGCCTGCAAGTTGAAGTCTTCCAATCCCTCAAAATCAAGTTCAATCTTTAAATTCTTCAAGCTTAGTCTTTGAAAGATAAAATGTCTCGACAAGACTCGAAGAAGGGGCGTTTGTAGTCATTTAAAATTTATCAAACATGAATTTATAAAATGATTTGGATTATATTAAATTTATGAATATGTTAGTCCAAATAATTATGGATTACTATAATTGAGTTAATTATTTGAATATAATAAATATAGATTTAATTAAAGTCTGCTCCATAAATCCCATATGTCATATCATTTAAATCTGATTGGTCGAAAGGAGTCCTTTTCCAGTCATATCAATCTATTCTAAAACTATAAATAACGGTCTCATAATTCAGAAAAAGAGAACCAAGAATTCGAATAAGAAGCTAGAAAAGTTCGTGGATCAAAAGCCGCAATTTCTCTACAAGCTAAAAGTTCAAGAATTCAAGTGTTCAAGTTCAGGATCTGAAGAAGTCAAGATCAAGATAAAGTTCAAGTTCCAGATTGATCAAGATAAATTTGAAGTTCCAGATCGATCAAGATAAAGTTAAAATTCAAGAACGATCAAGATCAAGACCGCTAAATTCAAGATCAAGCTTGAAGCCCTTGAATTCAACTAGAAGTCAAGATCAAGATAAAGCTAAAGCCCAATTTCATCAAAGATTCAAGGACAAGCTCAAGATCCCTTGAATCTATATTTCAAAAGGTGAATTTAGAGAAAATATAGAGATTGTAACACTTACACTTTGAAATAATAAAACGATTGTTGCATACTTTTTCATTCTTGATTATTATTTTCTCGATGCGAATTTTATTGTGTACAACCGATCTTCTGTTATGTGGATCCTGTAACATCTCGTAACCCGAAATAGCTAAGAATAAGCTAAGAAACTAAAAATAATCTTTTTTGGAAAGAAAAAGGAAAATCTGGAAAATTTTCTAAGTTAAGAAAGTGAGTTCTAGTCATTTTCAAATGGCCATAACTCCTAGATCAAGATGAATTAGAGGTAGTTCTTGATATGGTTGGAATGCCCTTGGAGAATTCTTTCCAATCCCGCTGAGTTTGCGCATTTTCGATATCGTATGAGGGCGATATGTCTATTGTAAGTCGGGATGTTGAAGTGAGGAAAGACCAATTCCGGATTTAAGACAAACTAGTCTTTTCACCCATTTATTTCCTAATTAGTATTAAGGGTTTATTAGGGGTAAAAATAAGCCTTAAGAAAGTTTTGGAAAATCAATCACGCATAAGGCTTGGAGAAGAGAGAAAAGAAGAAGAGAAGGGCAAAAAGTCAAGAACTTCGAGTGGTTTTCGTCGGGCGTGATCCCTATGAAGGTATGTGAGATCTTTCTTGTTGGGTTAATTCGTTCGCACACCAATCTTGTTGCAGTTCCAAAATTTTAGAATTGTTTACATGATTAGAAGTGAATTCTTGATGAGTCTTGTTGAATCCCTTAGTTTGGTTGAGTTATTTGAATGCCCATTGATGTTGATATGTAGTTTCGATGTTGTTTTCGAGTTAGATCTACTGGGTATCGAAGGTAGTGATGATCCTAAGGGTTTGGGGATAGAAGTATGAAAGTTAAGGCAATCTAGGATTAGAAAATGAGAGAAGAAAGACGTTCAGGCGCTTCTGTGTAGCACCTAGCGTGGGTCGTCCCATCTGCTAGAAGGCCAGGGGCGTTGCGCCTGCAGTGCGCCAAAATGGTGCCTTAGACCAACTGGTTCGGCGTAGCGCGCCCGGATCGACGTTTTTCGCCTAATTTTCATAGTTTAGCTTTTTTAAGTACTTCTAAGGTACTTTAACACCTTCCAATGATTATAATTACTTTAAATGATTTCTAAAATCCTAGAAATCATCAAAGAACACAAATCATAACCTTGAATCCATAGTCCAATTCAAGGAAAGCTAAGATCAAAGTCAAAGAAGTTAAGGGTCAAGTCTAGAGTTAAGAAGTTAGTCAAAAGCAAGGTTCTTAAAGGTTTTTCAAGAGTCTTTACAAAATGTTTTAACTTCGTTGTAAGGCTCAAGTTTCAAGTTAAAGTAAAGAGTAAAAAGTTGAAGTTTTTCCTTCAAAACAAATATAAGGGAACTAAGTATTCCCTAAGAGTTGAGTAAGTCTAAAGTTTTCAAGTTCAGCAAAGAGTAAAGAGTTGAGTTCATTTCTCAAAGGTTATAAGGGAACTAAGTATTCCCTAAAAGTTTATAAATGTTCTACATCTAAGTTAAGAGGAACTAAGATTTCCCAAAAGATAATTGAACAAGAAAAAGGGAACATCGATTCCAAGAGAGCTTTTTAAAGCTAAGTGTTGATCAATTATCTCAACCCAAAGAAAGGAAGTTGTTTTTAAAAGCATGAGCTTAAGTATATTTTGGTAGTAGTATTGAGCACCATGTGGGGATGAGAGTTCATATTGACTCAAGCTCCATGTAAACCATGTAACCATCATGGGTATTAACGGGTCATACTTTTTAGATGATCACATAAGTTAAGCTAATGGATCCACTAAGTTAAGTAAGGTCCTACACCGATGGCAAGGTATATGATGGTGCTTGGCAGCGTGACGTAAAGCGTTGTGCCATCACTGGGACTCATAGTAATGGTTGTTGGTTAGAGAATCTCCCACAGAAGTTAAATTACTTCAAATGAGTAAATTTAAGTTCGTTATTGTTTTTATTTTTAATGAACTAAAATTCTTTCAGTTGATTTAAAGTTTTATATATATATATATATATATATATATATATATATATATCGCATATGTTTTACTGATTTATATGTTGAGTTGAGTATCCATGAGTTAAGCAGAGCAAATATAAATGTTTCTTTCTTACTCATTTTCAAGATTAAGTTGTTGTTTAGCATTCCAACTCGCATACTCGTACATTCAATGTACTGATGTCGGTTGGCATGTATCATCTTATGATGTAGCACAAGTAACTAGGATCAGCATCTAGTGCCTCATTGATCCAGCTTGAGCACTCAGAGTCAGTGGTGTGCCTCATTGCATTCTAGAGGAATCTTTTATCGCATTCTAGTATTTTATTTTATAGAATGTTGTGGGATTTGTCCGAACTTTCATCTTAGTATCATAGAGGCTTCATAAACAGATAATCAGTCAGATAGTCAGTTTTGAGTCTCTCTTTATCTTGCGTTTCAGATATTCTATTTTGAGACTTAAGTGCCACTTTGGCCAAGATATTTTATTTTAAGTTATCCTTGTGAGAATTATTCTTGTTTATTATTGAGTTAAGTATTCCGCTGAGTTAAGTAAGTCAGGCCAAGGGTTCGCTCAAGGCTAGCAATGATCATTGGGTGTCGGCTACGTCCACGGTGTAGGCTCGGGGCGTGAAAGATCCATCACATGTTGTATACCAAAGTGAGAGCATTGCAAAAGCATTTACCAAAAAACGAATTGACCTATAAGGATAATGTTGAGCGGATGCAGACGGTGCAAGGATGGAGGAATGCCCTAACTGATGTCGCAAATCTAAAAGGATATGATATCCTTAACGGGTGAGGTGAATAGACATAAATTGAAAAGAATACCTATATATTTAGTCATGAGTCAAATATATTTATGGTTAATTATATATTTATGTTCCCAATAATGAATGATGGTTGATTTTCAGTAAGAAGGTAAATACTTTTCTTGATTCTTAAAGTTTGATCTACGTGCATAGTCCTTTTATCATGACAATGGAGTACTCTATAATGGAAAATACTACTTTTTGTTCTTGATTCTTTATCGGTGTACATCAGCAATGTATGTGTGTATGTGTGTGCGCGCGTGTGTGTGTGTGTGTGTGTGATACGCTCAAACTTACTTCTCAAATAAGAAGTAAAGCGGTCGTGTCAAGTAATAACCCAACTAATGAGGTTGGGATCGTTCCCACGAGAAAAATAGTTTAGACTTAACTTCAATCTATTATTACTATTGTTCAGTCAATTACTTCCTTGGAAAGCAAAAAAGATAAAAGGGGGGTTTTCTCTTTCTAAGNGTGATAAGTTATGTATTTCTAAATCCTTGGTCCGGCATCTAGAAAATTTCACTCCGCACCTTGGTCCGGCTACGTGTGTTGCTATACTAACCCTTATCTTTACCTCATATTAAGCATCGTATTCGATATTTGACTAAGTTATTACCTCGTACCAATCAATACTAGCCTATTAGATAATATACACTAAATCTATGTTGATAATTCTTTTCCTATTATCTACCTCCTTGGTCCGGCAAGTAGCATTAAGGCGAGTTCTAACGTTGGCCATCCGTTAAAAAGACTTCTAAGCGAAAGAATTATCAATACATGCAAGAAACTATTCTAGAATTGTTATTTTAGTTAGGTTTTACCTCATTATTCACCTATGGTTCGCACAACCCTAGTTATGGAGTTTAGTTACCCATAGTCATAATCATAATATTCAAATATGTAATATAAGAATTCATGCACTTACTTCAATGAGAAAGAATAAAATCCAGAAGTTCACTTGATTAATCAACAAAAAACACCAACAATCAATTACTGAAATTAATTGAAGACTAAAGATTCTCTAAAAGTGTAACAATAATCACCAAGTCTAATCCACAAAAGAAGCTCAAATAACCAAGAGTCTAACAAAGAGTCTAAAAATAATCAAGAGTCTAACCCCAAAAATGAGGTTTTTCGAAATATTTATAAAAAATAAAAACCTAATTAAATAAGGACTCTATTTGCTAGAAATCTGTCAAAACGTGGCTAGGTCGACGGACCTCGCGACGGATCGTTATGGTCACGATGGGCCGTCATAGACTCCGTCGTCCCATACTTATGCAAATTCTTCTGCTGCTCTATTCATTATCCTCGACGACCGGTATGACGGATCATCACAGGAACAACGGTCCGTCGGGGGTATCTGTTCCATAACACTTGAACTCTTAAAATTTGGGTACTGGGACTACTTCTTTGATCTTCATGACGAACCAGCAGGACGGACCTTCATGGATACGACGGTTCGTCACGCATTACGTAACCCCACACTTGGTCAGACTTCCCCATCTTCCTTCAGCAGCTACACTACGATGTCACCTACGAACCGTCACGGGCACGACGGACCGTCACAAGCTCCGTAGGTTGTACTTTTCTACATTTCTTGCTCAAAAACCTCCGCATTCATCTTTTAGACAGATTTCCTGCAAATAAAGAGAAACTTACATAAAAACTAATACAAAAAGGCTTTTGGACACACTAAACTTAAGGAAAAAGCATTAAAAATACTGTGAAACCACGGTATATCAACACCCTCAACTTAAATTCGTTGTTTGTCCTCAAGCGATGCACTATGACTCAATACAAAATCTTTGTACAATAGTATCCATGTTTTATCTTTCGTAATCATTTGGCTATCAATCCCGATCAGTCTCATCATATTTATGCATGCTATCACTATTAGGCTTGAATTATGTGGAATCAGACCATGACACAGACTCACCATGCACTAACACCTATCATCTTCAATTTCTCACCGAGGTGCTAATATTTCTGGTATTGCAACTAGTGTCCTCACTTCAAAACAATATCCTCATTTTTCACACAACGATTTCAGTTTGAGTATAAGAATTACTTTTCAACACTCACTCTCATAATAGATTCACAACTCATTCATACATATTGCCATAAGCTTGCCCTTATTTTCACTGCTTTAAGTTCGCTATACAACTTTTAGGACCACGATAGGAATTTCTTAGCTCGTAACATAGGCTCAGGGTCAGGTAGGGTATATTTAGGTATACTGTAGTGACTTTTTGCCCTCCTTGACATATCGGCTAAACATGCCACTTTTTATCATTTTATTTCGCAGTTTCTCATATTCTTTCACCTTGTTATTTTCCCTTCTTTCTTCATTTGTGTAAGTGACTCTCCTTTTTTCTTGCTTGTATTTCTTTTCTTTGTATTTTTTTCAAATTTTCTTTCATCTGATTCTTGAATCACTTTACTGTAGTTCTTTCTCTATCTTTGTTCTTTCAACCCCACTTTCCAGAGCATTCCTCATAATAGCGGCCCTCAACTCATGGCTTTGCCATGAGTTAAAGTACACAATACCCAAAGTTGGGTCAGGGCCATAAAAAGGGTTGTTTACTGCATTAGCCACCCTCAACTTATGCTTTTGGCATAAGCTGAGGTGCACATGTCCAAGGAGGGACCAGGGCAACACATTATTCTCAGAAAAGATCAGTTGGGGTGAAAAAGAAAGGTCTAGTTTAAGCTCAAATCATTTGGATCAAAGAAGGATTAATTTCATTTGGTTTTCTTTTATTTAGGCTAAAAATGGGCTAGATTGAACAAGGGCCTATGATCCTTTCCTAATTGTCTATTACAACTTACTTTTAGCAGGACTAAATAGGCAAGTTCTAGCTCAGTACAAATAGTGGACTATTCAAATCTTTCTCACACTCACTTGACATCTCATTACTCTACCAGATTATCAAACACCTAGTTCGAATTTTAGACTTAGGGTCATGAAGTGGTGTACCTCAATGTCATGCTTAGAGCCACACATTTATCAATTACTATGCCTAGTCATGCATGATTTTCCATTTTATCAGGATATCATTTTAGCCATCATGCTTCAGAGTTAAACTATTTACACAAAATATAGACATGCCGGTTCAACAGAAAAAATAATCAGTCTCTTGGGGAAAAAGAACACAGGCAAGAAAACCCCAAAAGATGATAGTGAATTGGGCTACTCAGACTTCACCCTAGCACTCACTTTCCATTTACCCCACCTCCAACAAAAAGACATGCAATTGTCCCCAATGCATAAAAAAAATTGAACTACAAGAGTGGTCAGCGAAGCAAACCTGGGGCGCAAAGCGCCGACGATCAGCAAGCTGGTGGGTCCGGTTCCCCGAAACCCACTACCTCTGTAATCTGGACATCCTCAGTAGTGTCCTCAGCATCAACAGCACTATCAGCAGTGCCTCCCGCTATCTCCACATTTGTGGAGCTAGACGCTCCAGCAGCTAACTCTCCTGCTCTCATCTGACGCGCCTCCTCATCAACAAGCGAGGCTCTCCTCGCAGCCTCCATCTCATGGCGCTCCTTGTTCCGTTCCCGAGATTCATACTCCTCTCGAACCCTAAGCCTCTTGTCATGCTCTCGAGGGGGAGGTGGTGGAATCTCTGAAGTGGCGAATAGGGCCGCCATCACTGTGTCTCCAGCAGGCTCTGCAGAAGGGGCCTCAAACTCAGGCACCCTAGCCTTTAAGATCATGTCGATGTCTGTGCGAAGACTGTCGACCGCAGCCTGAAGGATCGACACATCCACCTGAGGGGCTGGTCGGGCTAACACCCGCAACTCAAAAGCGTCCAAGCGCTGATGAACCTCAGCGATCTTCCGCTCTGTGTGCTGGACCATTCTCCGCTCCAAGCGCTCTTCTTCCTCAGCAATAGAATTCTGCATCCAAGGCTGGATGTGATGCAGAAGTGTAGCCATCTGTGCCTCTAATTTCTGGACCCTAGCAAGCGGGACCAGAGCGGGAAAAGGGGCTGAACAAGAGGAGCTCGGGGCAGTGCTACAACTCGAGATAGACTTGACCGGGGTAGTGTCAGTGGAAGCCGCCTGCGTAGCCGTGCGGGCCTGTGCTTCAGCCAGATTGTCACCAAGTGGAGGCAACTCCTGACGGGGCCCTCTGCGTGGAGCCAACTCATTGGCCTCATCCCTAATGAGGCCGATATCAACAGTGCCCAGCGGGGTCTTGAGCTGACAACGTGCCATATAGGCACACCTGCGGACCTGCGTAGAGAAAATATCATGCACGGGAAGCCCTCTCGCGCATGAATGCCTGTAGAAGCAAGGCAAAATCCACCTCAAACCCAGCTATCATCGCCGCCATCAGTACTTCTCGATCCCATGTGACTATATTATCAGCGGATGTAGGGGAAAGGCAGTGGAGGACAATCAACCACAAAAACTTCGCCGTGAAGGTCAGGTTGGCCTTCTTGATGGCTCTCTTCGGCTCGGTCACCCAGTCAGCACCCTCTCCATCAACGGACAAATGCAGGGCCATCCACCTCTTGGTGGTCTCTCTCAGCGATGGCTCACGTAGGAATTGGCCATCTTTGACAATCTGCCACCGGTAGTCAAACTCGGCGGTGAGAGGGGTCCGATTGGCATCAACATTCTCGCCGTATAGATACCGGCGGATGGCAGGCAGGGAGATATCAACCTGAATGCCACGTACTCGGACCTGCTCTAGTGGGGCCTGTTTGGTGGGGGCAGCCCGCCTATCAATCTGTGATCTGAGAGTCGCTACGTATGAGGCATAGAACTCTCGAACCAACTCTTCACTATAACGTCCCAACAGACGCGCTGTCCACTCCAGTCGATGTCTGGTGAAGAGATTGTGGATCTATGGCATCGTCGGGAGACTTCCCGTAAGGACCCGCCGCTCCAATGTAAGTGTCCGAGTCATGACTCCTTTGTTATTCAAGAACTTGGCATCGGAATAGACTTGATGCTGCCCGTCGACACACCACAGGTTGGGCTGGTCGGTAACTGGGGTGAGAGCACGAGTTGGTGAACCGGGTGTAGATTCCGAACTATCAGCCTCATCAGACGAAGAAGACTCTGCAGCGGTGGTGGGTGCGTGAACCTCAGCAGATCCGGAGGCTTCCTCCGACCACGAAACTCCTAAGGAGCCAGACGCTCCTTCTTCATTAGTAGCTGACCCAAAAGGTGTGCCGGTCAGTATGCGCTTCTCATCAGACTGGGAGACAGTGACTACGCCGGACGCCACCTTTTTGGATGTGGCTCTGGTAGCACGTGCAGCTCGGGACGGAGTGGAAGTGTCTAGGGGCACGTACTCGGGGTCACGCTCATCATCAGAGCCAATGACCAGGCGGGCTGACGGGGCGACAAACGTTGATCGCCCGCGTGCGTAGACTTGATCTTGTTTTGGTGCCATAATAGATAGTACCTGTAAAGAATCAACGTAAGTACTAAAAAAGAGCAGACAAGACTAGCAAAACCACACAAAATAAATAAAAAAGTTAAGATGTAATGACTTTTCTATAGTAACAGTGAAGCACGACGGGCCAGGTGACGGCCCGTCGTGAGTATGACGGACCGTCATGGGGTCCGTTGTGTCTTACTTAGACTTTTTTTATATGGAGAACCCTGAAGGAGAGTCTCTGACAAGTATGACGGTATATGCAGGATGGACCGTCATGGGTATGATGGTCCGTCATAGTTGTCAGTTAGAGGACACAGAAAAAGTATGGAGACCTTTAAGAGAGGGGTCTCTAACCGTCATAACGGTTGTGCAGTATGGACCGTCGTGGGTATGACGGTTCGTCGTAGTTGTCCGTTTGAGAACACTTAGAAAAATAGAGAGAGACCCTTAGGAACAGGGTCTCTGACAATCAGAACGGTTGTGCAGGACGGACCGTCGTAGGAATGACGGTCCGTCGCATGTGTCCGTTGGAGGACACTTAGAAAAAGTGAGAGACCCTTAGGAAAAGGGTCTCTGACAACTAGAACGGTTGTGCAGGACGGACCGTTGTAGGAATGACGGTCCGTCGCATGTGTCCGTTGAAGGAAACTTAGAAAAAGTGAGAGACCCTTAGGAATAGGGTCTCTGACAACCAGAACGGTTGTGCAGAACGGACAGTCGTTCGCATGTGGCTGTTGGTGGACACCTGGAGAAAATTGGACAGTGGGGTGTTAGGGCTGTTGGAACGGACCCAATGACGGTCCGTCGTGGGTACGACGGTCCGTCATCGGGGTCTCGTTCTGTAACTCAGTGACAGAACTGGGGATGCCCCATTCATCCCCTATGACCCAAATTGAATTGGTAATGTTTTAACCCACATTTGTCTAACCCAAATACCTAGTAAACTAGCAATGCTAAAGCACCTATTTCTAGAGTTTTAACACGGCAATTTCGAGGATTTTCAACCTAGGTCAGAAAGAATTTTATTAAAGAATGAACATATAAAAAATAACTAGGCTAATACTAATTGATAAACTAAAATGCAATATAAACGAGTAGAAATTAGAGACACATACCTGAGAATTTGAGAAAAACAAGATAGAAATGTACTTGGTGATCAAGTAGAGACCCACAGCAGCAGCTCCGACTAGTAGATGATGAATTTTAGGAATTTGGGGAAAATGATCGGTTATAAGAGAGAGGGGTTATGATCTTTGGAAGTTGAAAAGGGAGGTAAATGGGAGAAAGAGTGAAGGAATGGGGTGAAATGAAGGGGTGGGGTCGGGTACGCTTCATTAATGATGCGACGATTCCCCGACGATGGTCCATCTCAGTTGTGACGGTACGTCGTTGGTTCCATCGCGTGTGCCCTAGTTTGAAAATAACAGAAAGACGAACCTGGCACGACGGATTCATGAGACGGTCTGTCTCAGCCACAACGGTCCGTCGATGTGTCCGTCAGTGACTGTTGCAGAGTGATTTTCTGCAGAATTTCCTGGTGCTGTGCCTACAAATTTAAAACCCATTAGTAGAAAATGCTATCATTACTAGAAAAAAAAACTATATGTATTGGGTTGCCTCCCAACAAGCGCCTGATTTAACGTCGCGGCACGACTGAGGACACTTGATTACTCAGCCTTCATCAAGATGGTATGCCTCTATCACTACATTCACCGGTGCAATATGCCCAAATAGAGTTTAATTCGTTCTCTATTCAGCTTAAACCGCACTCCCTCCTTGGTTTTTAATCAACTGCTCCATGAGGGAATACTTGGGTAATCAAGTAAGGGCCAGTCCGTTTGGACTTGAGCTTGCCCGGAAGCCAATGCAACCTAAAACTATCTAAAAGCACCAAATCCCCAACCATAAACTATCGTTTTTTACTTTTTAGTTCATTATCCTTCTTCATCTTTTCTTTGTGGGATATGGCAGATACCGATTGGAGCTCACCACTCTGCCTCATGGACCTACAAATGTTGAAGGTCGCTTCTTCATTGTTCAACCGGAATTTCATCTGCCCCTTTTCCATATCAACTAAGGCTCTACCCGTAGCAAGGAATGGCCTCCCAAGAATAATACGCACTTCAAAATCGACTTTACAATCAAGAATAACAAAATCTGCCGGCAATATGAACGACTCCACTTTTACTAGAACATCGTAGAGTATCCCAATAGGCCTTTTCACTGTTCGATCAGCCATCAGTAGCCGCATCGCAGTGGGCTTTGGGTCACCCAAACCCAACTTTTTGTAAATTGAGAGGGGCATGAGATTTATGCTTGCCCCCAGATCACATAATGCTTTCGCAAAATGTAATGACCCGACTGTACAAGGAATAGTAAACGCACCCGGATCTTCTTTCTTTTGTACGAGAGATCTTGTAGCAATAGCACTACAATGCTGCATTCGATCATCATCCTCGAAAGTGACCGATCTTTTCTTTGTAATCAGATATTTCATAAACTTGGCATAACCAGACATTTGTTCTAGAGCTTCTACCAAAGGGACATTGATAGAAAGCTGCTTCAGCATTGTTATAAAACGCCGATATTTACCATCCTCGGTCTTTTTCACTAATCTCTGAGGAAAGGGGGGTGGTGGTCTAGGCATGGGAATTACCTTTATAAGGACTTCTGCATCTTTTCCAGTGCTATCTTCTGCTTCACCACTACCCTCTACCACCTTATCATTATCCTTTCTCACCTTTTCCTCATTAGACGGCATAGGTGGGTCAATGGTTTGCTTACCACCCCGAGTAGTGATTGCCATACAATGTGCATCATTTTTCGGATTTTGGACAGGTGTTGCTAGGAAGAGTGCCCGGTTGCCGTGTGTTCATAGTCGCAGATAATTGGGCCATTTGCAACTCGATCTGCTTAATCGATATTGCATGTGTATCGACTTTTTGCCCAATACCCGCTAAATCACTCCTTAACTCTTTAATGTGCTCATCACTAGCATCGAACCTCCTCATCATTTTGTGCAACATATCATCAACTCGTGATACTATCTCCACCATCCCTAGGAATAACATCACGATTTTGAGGAGGAACATAGGGCCCATTCCTATCATTTCTGTTACCGTAGTTACCCCTATTGAAGTTGTTGTCGCGGTTGTAGTTTCCATCTCGGACATAATGACCCTCACGATTATAGTTACCATAGTTCCGACCTTGGTTCCCTTGACCTTGGCGCCAATTCTCCTTATTAGAGCCTTGGGCACTTGGTCGGAAACTTCCCGTCTGCTCATTTACCGCATAGGAATCCTCCGCGTAATAGCATTCATCATTAGTGGTGGTGGTTTAGACAAGTAGTTAACTGCATTTATCTTTTCTGCACCCCATTGATATGTTTTAGTACCAACCCAAGCTCAGTTCTCATCTGAGCCATTTCTTCACGAATCTCATCTGTGGCTGGGTTGTGAGTGGACTGCACTGCGAAGGTATTTCTCCCGCTATCTGACTTCCTAGTACTCCAAGCTTTATTATTTCGGGAGATTTTCTCTAATTTTTCAGCAATCTCAGCATAAGGACACTCCCCATAAGATCCACCTGCTATATTGTCCAACACCGCTTTATTATTATCATCCTGTTCCCGATAGAAGTATTCCTTCAGTGACTCATCATCTATTTGGTGATTGGGTACACTTCTCAAAAACGAGGTGAATCTATTCCAAGAACTACTAACTGACTCTCCTGGTAGTGTCACAAAGTTGTTCATTCTCTCTTTGTGGTTTAGTTTCTTGGAGACCGGGTAGTAGCGTGCTAAGAAAACGTCCCTTAGTTGGTTCCAAGTGAAAATTGAGTTGTAAGGGAGCTCAGTGAACCATATAGCAGCCTCTCCCGTCTGTGAGAGAGGAAACACTCTTAGCCCTATTACATCCAAGTCCAAGTCAGGCCTCCCTACACAACTTTTACACACTGCCCTAACCTTGGCTATATGGGCATGCGGATCCTCAGAAGGTAGCCCTAAAAACAAACCTCTTACAGTGAGCATTTGCATCAGGCTACTAGTTACCACAAAGGAGTGGCCTGGTGGTAGAGGGGGCAAGAAAAGTGGCCCATCGGAGTCTGCTATATTGTCATAGCCTCTGTAGTATTCTTGGGGCCGTGGAGCGGGATTTTGTCCCCTCTGTTGGTGTTCACCCGGAGCATCGGGTAACAACTGACCATGAACACCAACCGGAGCTGGGATGTTCTGGTTTGGATCATCATCATTGATTCCCAAATTTTGATTCATGTTGCGTAGTGTACGCTCTAATTCGTGATCGTAGGGAAACAAGGGTTCTCTTCCTCTCCGTGTATTTGGCATACAAGGAAGATGGTTCTGCAAGAATCAAAAACAGTAAAACACAGTAAAATCAAGAAAATATCAACTAAACTATAGTAATAAGTTTAAGTTAATCTAAAAGCTACTTTCCCCGGCAACGGCGCCAAAATTTGATACGCTCAAACTTACTTCTCAAATAAGAAGTAAAGCGGTCGTGTCAAGTAAATAACCCAACTAATGAGGTTGGGATCGTTCCCACGAGGAAAATAGTTTAGACTTAACTTCAATCTATTATTACTATTGTTCAGTCAATTACTTCCTTGGAAAGCAAAAATGATAAAAGGGGGTTTTCTATTTCTAAATAAATGAAAATAACTAGCGAAATTAAAGGAGACAAGTAACAGCTTCGAATGTTGGAGTTTAATCAATTAATAAAAGTAACTAGGGTTTACGTGTTCCCCACAGGTTCATAACTTGATAATTCTAACTATAACAATTCTGTCCTAGTATCTTGCGTGCAAAGTGATAAGTTATGTATTTCTAAATCCTTGGTCCGGCATCTAGAAAATTTCACTCCGCACCTTGTCCGGCTACGTGTGTTGCTATATTAAACCTTATCTTCACCTCATATTAAGCATCGTATTCGATATTTGACTAAGTTATTACCTCGTACCAATCAATACTAGCCTATTAGATAGTATACACTAAATCTATGTTGATAATTCTTTTCCTATTATCTACCTCCTTGGTCCGGCAAGTAGCATTAAGGCGAGTTCTAACGTTGGCCATTCGTTAACGGCGCCAAAATTTGATACGCTCAAACTTACTTCTCAAATAAGAAGTAAAGCGATCGTGTCAAGTAAAAACAACCCAACTAGTGAGGTTGGGATCGTTCCCACGAGGAAAATAGTTTAGACTTAACTTCAATCCATTATTACTATTGTTCAGTCAATTACTTCCTTGGAAAGCAAAAATGATAAAAAGGGGGTTTTCTAATTCTAAACAAATGAAAATAACTAGCGAAATTAAAGGAGACAACTAACAACTTCGAATGTNTTACTCATAGTCATAATCACAATATTCAAATATATGGTATAAGAATTCATGTACTTACTTCAATCAGAAAGAGTAAAATCTGAAAGTTCGCTTAATTAATCAACAAAAATCACCATCAATCAATTACAAGAGTCTCAAAATATTCAAGATTCTCACAAAGGGTCTACAAAATAATCAAGAGTCTAACCAAATAATCAAGAGTCTAACAATAATCCAGGGTCTAACCTCAAAAACAAGGTTTTTTGAACTATTTATAAAAAAATAAAAACCTAATTATATAAGGACTCTATTTGCTGGAAATCTGTCAAAACGCGGCTGGGTCGACGGACCTCGCAACCGATCGTCGTGGTCACGACGGAGCGTCATGGACTCCGTCGTCCCATACTTGTGCAATTTCTTCTGCTGATCTCTTCATTACCCTCGACGGCAGGTATGACGGATCGTCATAGGCACACCGGTTCGTCGAGGGTCTCCGTTCCAAAACACTTGAACTCTTGGAATTTGGGTACTGGGACTACTTCTCTAAACTTCATGACGAACCAGCAAGACGGACCGTCATGGCTACGACGGTCCGTCACGCACTCCGTAACCCCACACTTGGTCAGACTTCCCCATCTTCCTTCAGCAGTTGCACTACGATGCCACCTATGGACCGTCACGGGCACGACGAACCGTCACAAGCTCCGTAGGTGGTACTTTTCTGTATTTCTCGCTCAAAAAACCTCCGCATTCATCTTTTAGACAGATTTCCTGCAAATAAAGAGAAACTTACATAAAAATTAGAACAAAAAGGCTTTTGGACACACTAAACTTAAGGAAAAAGTATTAATAATACCGTGAAACCACGGTATATCAACTACACTTGACAATGATGCTTTAAATTGTTCCATGAATATGATTTCAAAGAAGGAGTTTGTTAGAATGTATGCGTCCACTAATGATCTCTAGATCAGGTCTTTCGATAGAATAATCGTGCAAACAATAAATAACTCAAAGTGGAAACTCTTGCTCAATGAAGGTGAAAACGACATGTATTCATAAGATTTCAACCCAAACTCTATTTTACTCAAAATGGAGAAAAACTTTATTCATAAACTCTTGCAACCTAGGAACTAAACTTTTAATCCCTTCCCCCTTACTGTAGCAACTCTACTACAAAAGCAAACAAAGGAATAACTCTATTGCCAACTAAACCTACTAAATCTAGTTGATCTAGCGTTCAAGAACCCAACAAGGCTAATTCTAGCCACCAACTCCATTCTCTAGCATAAGAGCATAAACAAGCAGCAACTCTGTTGCACCCACACATCAACTAATTCTCTAGTTGACACTCCTACGCAACTATACCCAAGAGAACATCTAAAAATCGATGTAAAGAGGCTTGACTAAAAACATAGATTATCATAATAAACTATAAGGAAAAATTTCATATATGACAAACGAATTTTATGAAATTACATTCCATGGGTATAGTTTAAATAATTACATTCCAAGGGTATAGTTTAGTGTGTTAGGTGACTTTTAATTTGTATACGTTTTTTTAAAATTAAATTTATACAAAAAAATACTTTTTCAATAAATGGTAACAGTAGCACAAAAGATGGTAACAATAAATTCACATAATCCCATGATTTAAGCAAAACATTCAAAATCAAATATTTTGCTAAATTTTTTTTTAGATAAATCTATTAAACACTCAGGCATATATATATATATATATATATATATATATA
>NC_028640.1:61137159-61147367 GCF_001406875.1 Solanum pennellii
TGTATATATATATATATATGTGTGTGTGTGTGTGTGTGTGTGTGTGTGTATATATATATATATATTGAGTATATTGTATATAATTTTTATACAATATTTATGTGTAATTGATTTTGTGTTTTAACTGTATATGACCATCATAATATGTGTTCTTTTAATTTTTTTTGTGTAATCTATTTGTATACAATATTTTATTATGTTCCTATTTTTTCTTTTGTATATATCTAGGAATTTGTATAATGTAGAATAATTTTGTTATATATATTATAGTTATATATGTGCATCTGTGATTTCATGTTTCTTTTAAAAAAATTATTCTTAAAATGATTGTAAAATATCATTTATTAATTGTATATATAATAAGCTTGAAATTTGTTTGTATATTTGAGTGTGTAACGTTTATATATACAATATTTTATTATGTTCATAATTTTTTGTACATATCGACGAATTTGTATAATGTATTATAATTTTGTATATGTATTATAGAGTGATATTAATAAATTTCTTTTATAAAAAATTAAATAATTGTATACAAATAGTTATTTCCTCATAAGACTTTGTATATGTTACCTTAATATACAACCCACTATATACCTAACTTTAGTACTCCCCCCGTTTAAAAAAGAATGACCCTATTTCCTTTTTAGTTTGTTTCAAAATGAATGACCCTTTTCCTTTTTTGACAACATTTTAACTTTAACTTTCCACATGGCATGTTTAAGACCACAAGACTAAAGGGCATTTTGGTACATTTGACATAACTTTAATTTAGAACCACAAGATTAAAAAGTTTTCTTTCTTTTCTTAAACTTCGTTCCAAGTCAAACTAGGTTATTCTTTTTAAAACGGAGGGAGTAATTGGTATACAACTAATAGAATATACAATGAAGAACTGTCTCATAATATTTTGTATATATTACCTTAATATACAACCCACTATATACATAACTTTGTAATTTGTATATAAATTACACTACCTGATGTTTCCGATATGCTTCAGATTTGTCCAATTCTGATGAGGCAGATTCAATCTCCTCTGAATCAATGTTTATGGCTTTTCTCTTACTTCCACCTTCAACAATCTTAACACCGCTAGATTTCGCGTTGTTATTAACTTTATGAATTGCCATTGGGTCATTTTTTTTCATGGATCTTAATTCTTCAATAGATTGTTCAACTTGAACTTGTTTATGTTTTGGCATAGACCCTAAACTGACCCAAAATCCTAAGTTAACCTAATTGAAACAAAGGTGGATTATCAACAACATTGAAATGCAATGACATACCTCTCGTAATCCTCATAGATGGGGAGGAATTATCCATTCTGATTTTGAAAGACTTGTAATCTGATAAGAAATAAAAAAAATTTAAAAAAAATATGAAAAAACTAACAATCATACTACATATACAATTGTTGAAGAAGAAATCAAGAAAAAAAATATTGAAAGCCATGAATTTGGTTCGTTACCTGCGAAAAGTGAAAGAACATCGGAGGGAGAAGGTCAAAATTTTCTCAGTCGAAATTCAAATTAGAATGGAAGAGTAATTTTAGGAGAAACATATGGAATGAGAATAGGAGAGATAAATTTGATTTTGAACAAAATTATATAAAAATCTTTGGATGACTATTTTTATCCTGTATACAAATAGGTAGTGGGTCTCATTAATTATGACAAAAAAATTGAAACTGTATTTACTGACCGTAAATAAATTAAACTATACCCTTATTAACTAATTACATAGGGATTTTTGTCATCCCATGTAATTTTCCCATTCTATAATTCTCCTGTATCAATTTTCGTTCATATATATATATATATATATATATATATATATATATATTGCGATTGTTAGTTTCAGCTGCATGATGCCTATTAATAACCCGCTTGCTTGGAGTTGTCTTTGATTTGTGTTTATTTTGTATATTCTATTGAATTGATCATTTATTTGATGCCTTTGATAATTGAGTTCCTCGTGAACAAACAATAATAGACCAAGATCCATTCAGATTTACAATCTCTTATATGATCATAATAGTTTCTATAATTCTCTTATGTAAGTTATCGTATATAAATAAGCTAATTGATTAAATCCTCATAAATTTTATACACTTTTAGTATATATATTTCTCTATGTTGTAAAATTGTAATATTGGGTCCATAAACATAAATCTTCATTCCATATATATATTTCTTTCAATTATATGAAAAGTTAGAACTAAAAAATCGTCAAAAAGAAAAAAAAAGACACATTCTTTTTAAACAGACTATACAAAAATAATACAAACAAATTAAAATAAGGAAATATTCAAGGAGGACACCTTCACGTTATTGACCTAACATGTTTTAAATGATTGTTTATAGTACTTGACCAATATAATAAAGTAGATTTAAGTACAACGTTATTGACATACACGACCAAGACATCTACGATGAACATTTTACTTTAGTTCACATCCAGTTGTACGTAACACATAAATTAATCATATACTAATTATTTTTGACCCATATAAATAATTTGTACATATGAAGAGCTTATCTGGATATAGATGACAAACACTTTTTGATGAACTGATTTGGCATTTGGACGGTGTAACAAAAATTTCTCTAATGGAATTTTGCTCATCTTGACTATTAAATTTCTATTTTATTTGATTTTTTATCATGTTAATATTTTATTTCAAAGAAAAATAAAACTTGGTTGAAAAAGGATTGTTCTTTTTTCTGAATACAAGGTTTTGCACTTTATAAATTGAAGATACTTCCTTAATATAATAACACAATAACCATTTAGATTAAAGATTTTTGTTTAGAAAAAAGTATATTCTCTCGATATTTTATGTATTTGGTGTGTTTCAATTGGTCAAATTATATAAAATATTATATTTTTTAGTATAATTTTCTTTGTGAATTTGTCAAGATATACAATTGTCAAGATATATGTATATGTAGCCTAACAAACAAAACTAAACTTATCTAACAGTAATTAATTTTCTTTAGTATTAAAACTAATAAATTAAGTATATATGAGCAATCATTGAACGTGAGGGGTGATTATAGTTGACAAATTTGATGATATAAATAGTTGTAAATTAATAAGAGAAAAATTAACAAGAAGACGATGGGAAAGGCAGTAATATTGGTGGTGAGACTTGTTGTCTTAATTTGCCTTGTGGGATCACTCATCCTCCTCCTTACAAGTTCTCAATATTCCGATACTCAACGCCTTTTCTACTCTGATGATGAGCTTCAAATCAAATTTACCGATTTTCGTGTTTATGTGTAAGTATTTCATTCTCTTTGTCATAATTCTCCTTGTCTTATCGTTTTCTCAATTGAGTATCTGAACATATGATAAGATGTTCTTATTAGGTATGTTTTCTAAGTTTTGAATAAAAAATGTCTGGTTAAAACACTTCATTATGTGTTCAGTCCGTTTTCAGATGTTCAATTGAAATAAGACATGTTTATGTGTAAGTATTCCATTCTCTTCGTGATAATTCTCATTGTTTTACTTTATATATTTGGAATTAAGAATAATATTATCTGTGAAATATGACATGATATAATATTTTTTTTTTTGCTCAATTGAGTATCTGAACGTATGATAAGATTTTCTTACTAGACACTTACGATTGGTTGTGATTGCAGTTATATGCTGGTTTGCATTGGCGTGGGAATTGGCTATAATCTCTTTCAAACAATACTCTCATTAAGCATTGGAGTTAGCCTTTTAGATCTATTTGGTGACATGGTAATTAAACCATCCATTTTATCTTCCAAATGTGTTTGTATTCTCTTT
This sequence comes from Solanum pennellii, assembly GCF_001406875.1. Taxonomy (NCBI): domain Eukaryota; kingdom Viridiplantae; phylum Streptophyta; class Magnoliopsida; order Solanales; family Solanaceae; genus Solanum; species Solanum pennellii. The sequence goes on from NC_028640.1 coordinate 61,140,964, forward strand.
GATTATTACATAACTCCTCAAAATGTTTTACACGCTTGGTTAATTAGTTGTAATCCGTTATTTTTTAAAATTTATATCAAAACCAATTTTTTGCATATTTAATTTTATACCATAACAAAATTAGATTTTTTGAAACCATCTCAATATCGACTATTAATTTTGAATTTGCATAAAAAGAAATGATCATAATTGATTGCTATTTCGTTTTCCAAAATATCATACATGTTAATATTTTTAATAAGTGAAGTTACCTTGCACGATATAAAATAGTACCATTTCCAATGTAACACCTCTATACGTGATTGTATTATATGAATTGATATGTTTGTAATGGGCTTGTCATGTTGATTTTGAAGCTGATCATAGCAAATATATTGGTTTCAGGAGCAGCTGCAACATTTGGTTTTACACTTGAATTGAGCCGTTCAACTGACCTAGAGCCCACTAGTTTCTTCAATAAGATTTTTGTATCTGCAGGACTTTCTCTTCTAGCAACTCTCTTCACACTTATCTCTCTCATTTCCTCACATGTTGCTCTAAAGGGTTGAATTGTTGATACAAACAAACATTTCATGTACTATATATTAATATTCTTTCATTTTCATTATCAAGTCTCTCCATGTAAACAATGTATCTATCTATTTATCTGCAAGTGGTATTTTGCTAGAACTAATGCATATGCATGATTATTGTTATGAGAAGAATTGTACAAGTCATTCGCCTTGTGAGGAGACTGATGGAGCATTATAGGAAGAGAGATACTTTACATATTTAAGGCATACGGCAAAGTTCCTAGGGAGGTTTTATATATATAGATGCTTGAAGGCTAGATACGTACATGTGGGTTACTGTTAAAAGAAGTTGAAGAAGAGTTAGTTAGTGGCAGCAACTAACTATTCAAAAGTTAGTTAGAAGTTGAAGTTAGTTAGTAGTTAGTTAGGCCTATTATTGTAATTTCAAATTAGTAGTTTGTTACATCGATTAATGTGTAGAATTAGTTAGTTAGTTTTGTATTTTGTTTCAGCATCTGATTGCTATATAAGCAATACAGATACTCACGTGAAGAACATGAATTCAATACATTTTTCAGTTTCACATTACAGTCTTCTTCTCCTTCTTGCTAATGCTTCAAGCTTCTTCAATGGAGTAATGGCTTGAAGCTTACTGTTTTTGTTCATGGTATCAGAGCAGTGTAATCTGTACAATTAGTGGAGTTCGAATCACTGTCAATTGGTGACAATCTGTAGCTTAAGATCTGCAGATATGGTGGGATTGAAGATAGATCAGAATGATCCATTGTTCATTGGAAACTCTGATAGTTCTAGTGCAGTGTTGATTCCAATCAAGCTGGTTGGATCTGAAAACTATGGAATCTGGAGTAGAGCAATGAGGATTGCGTTATTAGGGAAGAGGAAGTATGGGTTTGTAACTGGTGCTTGCACCAGAGCCCTGTACAAAGATGAATTGCATGAGCAATGGGAAACTTGCAATGCGATTGTGCTTTCTTGGCTGATGAACACAGTCAGTGAAGAACTACATAGTGGTATTGTGTATGCCACAAACTCTTGCTCAGTATGGAATGATCTAAAGGAAAGATTCGACAAGGTGAATAGAGTAAGGATCTATCAATTACATAGAGATATCACCACTCTCTCACAAGGAACAGATTCTGTATCTCATTACTTCTCAAAGTTGAAAACACTATGGAATGAGTATGATGCTATAGTTCCAAGTCCATGCAGTACTTGTTCTCAATCGAAGGAGTATAATGATCATTTGGAGCAGATGAGATTGATTCAATTCCTAAGTGGCCTAAATGAATCATATGATCAGGCTAGGAGACAGATTCTACTTAAAGGAACTACACCATCTATGAATCAAGCTTATGCTATGATTATAGAAGATGAGATTCAGCACTCAAGTTGTATGGATAATGCAGTTGAAAAACCAGGTTCTATGGTGATGAGTGTTAATAGGAATCAAGGAGCTGGAAAGGAACATTACAAAGGAAAGAAATGTGATTACTGCCACTTCCTTGGTCACACAAAGGATAATTGCTACAAGTTGATTGGTTATCCAAGTGACTGGAAACAAAGGAAGAAACCTGGTCATGGAAATGGGAATGGAAACATGAGAAATGGCACAAGTCAATTCAATGGATATGGAGGACAAAGTTCAGGAAATAATGATGGATATGGAAGAGGATATCAAGCTGCAAACAACATCTCTAATGATCAATATGATCATCCTAGTGCTGCATCAAGTAATCAGATGGAGAACAATAACATGCAGAAGGTGCCAAAGGGACAAACATTCACAGAAAAGGAGTATAAACAAATAATGGAGATGTTAAACAGAGATGTGCAAGAAACGAAACAAGTCAATATGGCAGGTATTACAACTTGTTTAATGACAAACCCTGCTATTCAGGATTGGATTGTTGATTCAGGTGCAACTCATCATATCATTGCAAATAAGCAGTTACTAACTAGGAGACATGAATTAACAAAGTCACAAATGAATCAAGTTCATCTTCCAACAGGTGACAAGGTTACAGTCAGTCATATTGGTGAAACACCTATATTTGATAATGAAGTGGCCAGAAGTGTTTTACATGTGCCAGATTTCAAGTTCAGTCTATTGTCAGTGTCAAAGATTACAAGAGAACTGAATTGTTTTGTATCTTTTTATCCTGACTTTTGTGTGTTTCAGGACCTCTGCAGTGGCAGGGTGAAGGGGATTGGTAGAGAAGAAGGAGGATTATACAGTTTCAAGGCTAATTTTTCATCTAAACAGAAGGAAAAAATAAAGTGTGCTCAAGAAATAGTAGCTGTAGGAGCTATAAGACAAGACACAGAAATATGGCACAGAAGGTTAGGACATCCATCTCAACAGATATTGAAGCTTCTCAGGATTAATTCAAGCAGTAAAGGTGATGGAATACCAGCTCATTGTCCTGTTTGTCCTTTAGCTAAGCAAACTAGACTTACTTTTCCTGTTAGTACTACTAGAGCTTCCATGATGTTTGATGTTGTTCATATGGATCTATGGGGACCTTATAAGACTCCTACTCTAGATAGAAAGCATTACTTCTTGACTATAGTAGATGACTATAGTAGATTTGTATGGGTTCATTTGTTGCAGTTAAAATCAGAAACCATTGTAGCTATAAAGAATTTCTTCTCAATGATCAATACTCAGTTCAATTCTCATGTCAAGGTTGTGAGATCAGATAATGGCACAGAATTCCTTAATTCACAGTGTAAAGATTTATTCAATCATCTGGGAATATTGCATCAGAGTAGTTGCCCTCACACACCACAACAAAATGGTGTGGTTGAAAGAAAGCACAGACACATCCTTAATATTGCAAGAGCAATCAGATTTCAAGCTCATCTACCTATTAGATTTTGGGGTTATTGCATAAGGGCTGCAGTATATTTGATGAATAGATTACCCTCATCAGCCAATTCCAACAAAAGTGCATATGAGTTACTTTATTGTAAACAACCTAGTTTGTCTCATCTAAAGGTGATAGGTTGTCTTTGCTATGCTACAACTGTACCTAAAGGGGATAAGTTTTCAGCCAGAGCTAGTGCAGCAATTCTCTTAGGGTACTCAGAGTTGCAGAAAGGATATGTGCTATTGGATATCCACTCTACTAAGGTGCATGTGAACAGAGATGTGGTATTCCATGAAGAAATATTTCCTTTTGCTAAGGAAAAGTCTCAACTTGATCCATTGGGTGATGTACATGGTTCACCTTTAGAGAAAGCAGAGAATCAAACTATTGAAGCTGAGATTGATAATAGTGAACATGCAGAGACTAGTATGGTTCATGAAGACAGTCAAGGTAATGAGACTGAGAGTTATTCAGAAAATCAGATGTCTAGACCAAGTACAACAGAGGAAGTTTCTGAAAACACTCATGCCATACCATCACATGTTGACTCTTATGTTAGAAGATCTTCAAGAAACATCAAAGAGCCAATATGGATGAAAGATTATACCATTACTAAAGGTCATAGCAGTACTAAACATCCTATGGCTAGCTATCTGAATTATGAAAAATTAAAGCCTGAATGTAGAAGTTTTCTGAGCAAACTTTCAGAGTATACAGAACCCAAGAACTTCAAGCAGGCTTCACAAAATGAAAGGTGGATACAAGCCATGAAGCAGGAAATCAAAGCTCTTGAAGAAAATAATACTTGGGAAGTAGTTGAACTACCAGAAGGTATGCATGCAGTTGGTTCCAAGTGGATATATAAAGTAAAGTATAAGGCAAATGGTGAGATAGAAAGGTTTAAAGCAAGACTTGTAGCAAAGGGATACAGTCAACAAGAAGGATTGGATTATCATGACACTTTTTCTCCAGTAGCCAAGATGGTAACAGTTAGATGTGTCATTGCATTGGCAGTATCAAAAGGCTGGACATTGTACCAAATGGATGTCTATAATGCTTTCTTACAGGGTGATTTAGATGAAGAAGTATATATGAAAATGCCTGAAGGTTTTGCAAAACCAGGTGAAAACAAAGTCTGCAAGTTGTTAAAGTCTTTGTATGGACTTAAGCAAGCCTCAAGACAGTGGAACCTGAAACTTACAAAGGTATTACAAGCCACAGGTTTTAGTCAGAGTGCTCATGACTATTCATTGTTCACACTAAAAAGGGGGGAAGATATTGTCATTGTTCTGGTTTATGTAGATGATCTACTGATCACAGGAAGTAACATGCAACTGATTGCTGAAGTTAAAGCATGTCTACACAAGCAGTTCAAACTGAAAGATCTAGGTGAACTTAAATTTTTCTTAGGCATTGAAGTATTAAGATCCTCTGGAGGGATTATTTTGAATCAAAGGAAATATATATTGGAACTTATTGCTGAAGCTGGATTAACAGGAGCTAAACCTGCAACCACACCAATGGAGTCCAATTTGAGATTAACTTCTGTAGAACATGATCAAGCAAATGGCTACAATAAAGATGATGTGCTGCATGACATTACTTCATACCAAAGGTTGATTGGTAAATTGATATATGTTACTATCACCAGGCCAGACATAAGTTATGCAGTACAAACCTTGAGCCAGTTCATGCAATCTCCCAAGAAATCACATATGGAAGCAGCTACTAGAGTGATTAGATACTTGAAAGGATCAGTTGGTCAAGGAGTTTGGTTACACTCTGAACCTACTAACATAATTACTTGTTGGTGTGATTCTGATTGGGCAGCCTGTCCTAACACAAGAAGATCCATCACAGGCTATGTCATTAAGTTTGGGGAGTCCTTAGTTTCTTGGAAGTCAAAGAAACAACAAACTGTTTCAAGAAGCTCAGCTGAAGCTGAGTACAGAAGTATGGCATCAGCAGTCTCAGAAATCACTTGGCTTCTAGGATTGTTTAAGGAATTAGGAGTGAATGTTCAACTGCCTATTACAATCTTCAGTGACAGCAAATCAGCTATACAACTAGCAGCTAATCCAGTGCTACATGAAAGGACAAAACACATTGAGATAGATTGCCATTTTATCCGGGACAAGATCAAAGCAGGGGAAGTTAACACTGCTTATGTTCACACACAGCAACAACTCGCAGACATATTGACAAAAGGGCTAAGCCAAGTTCAACATGTGCATCTTCTAGGCAAGCTTGGAGTGATCAATGTCATGCACTCATCAGCTTGAGGGGGTGTGTTAAAAGAAGTTGAAGAAGAGTTAGTTAGTGGCAGCAACTAACTATTCAAAAGTTAGTTAGAAGTTGAAGTTAGTTAGTAGTTAGTTAGGCCTATTATTGTAATTTCAAATTAGTAGTTTGTTACATCGATTAATGTGTAGAATTAGTTAGTTAGTTTTGTATTTTGTTTCAGCATCTGATTGCTATATAAGCAATACAGATACTCACGTGAAGAACATGAATTCAATACATTTTTCAATTTCACATTACAGTCTTCTTCTCCTTCTTGCTAATGCTTCAAGCTTCTTCAATGGAGTAATGGCTTGAAGCTTACTGTTTTTGTTCAGTTACACTAGGGTGATTGAAGACATGTGCGATAGAACCAAGACTACGGCACGAACAAAAGGAGGAGACTCAAATCACTTCTTAATCACGATGGGGATCAATTCTTATCCATTTACGACATTATGTTGATTGACGAGAGTAGGAGTGGAGTTAACACCGGGATGAATTTGGAGATAAATATTAAAGTCTAAAGGATTAGGTTGAGTCGTGCCAAAACTGAATACTTGGAGTGTAAGTTCAATGATATTGCACATGAGGTCAGCGTGGAAGTGAGACTTGAGTCTCAAGTCATTCTCAAGAGAGGTTGTTTTAAATATTTGGGATCTTTATGTAACGACCTGTTTAGTCGTTTTGAGCAGCAGATTTATTTCTGGAAAAACTGGCT
>NC_028640.1:61157367-61160498 GCF_001406875.1 Solanum pennellii
TAAAGTGAACCCTAGGCCCGCCTATGTGACGCCACTACAAGCAAAAAAAAATTTTAATTTTATTTATTTCCAAAACTTGTCTTCCTCTTTCATGAAAAGATGCGACTTTTATGAAAAGTTGCAAGTTTAATGAAGAATCGCGACTTCTTTCAAAAGTTGTGACTTTTATGAAAAATTGTGATTTCAATGAAGAGTTGTGACTTTATGAAAAGTTGTGACTTTAATGAATAGTTGTGACTACTTTCAAAATTTGTGACTTTAATGAAAAGTTACGACTTTAATGAAAAGTTGCGACTTTGATGAAAAGGTTGTGAACTTTACGAAGGGTTGCAACTTTTTTCAAATAGTTGTAACCTTTTTAATAAGGCACAATAAACATTTGTTCACACTATCATTTGTTGTTGTCGATAAATAGTGGGATTTTCTCTCATTTCAAAACCACAAAAAAATTTTATCTTCTTCTACTTCCGTAAAATTAAATATTCGTGTGCTTTGCTCATGTTGAGTGACTTACTGACACCACTATTTTTATATCAATAAGTTGGTGAATAATACTGTTCCATCCTGATATGACGTAATTCTTTGTACCTCTCGTATTAGAGGGGAATAGTTTTCTTAAAGGGACATGGTGCATTCAGTGGATTCAATTTTCCGTTCTATTTTTTTACACTCATTAATTTATGCATATGATATTAATTGTTATTTCTGAGTACATGTTTTAAATTTATTGTTTATGTTTCTAAAAAGTTATTGTCTTTGGTTATTCGTTGTGCAGAAAATAATTATTGTACTCGGTTCCAAAAATTCTTATTTTGAAATTTCATATTAAATCCTATAACTTAAAATTATTATATATAAGCTTACATATTATCTATTTTAACATAGATATGAAATTTCTCACTTATCAATTGAAGAAATTTATCATGCAAGTTTCAAAGTTATAATTGTTTTCATGTTCAAGTGTAAATTTTTTTTGAATATGTTAACGAATTTGTATATATATTCTTATTTTTCTTCTTTATTTTCCTTTGGAAAATGCATAAGTGCCCCAACTTATGACCGAGATCTCAGAGACAAAATTATATTATACTAAGGTCCTATTACCCTTCATAACTTATTTTATAATTAATTTTCTACCCTTTTTCGATCTACCTGAGATTCTTGGATTACGTGATAATGACAAATAATTAAATTCCTATTGGAATATTGCTAATATTTTTTAAGAACCTATTTCCCATTATTATTAATGTATGGATATTAGTAAAAAAATGTTTGCAAGTTCAATACAATTGTTATTTATGACTGTGCGAAGCACGAATTAATTACCTAATATATATATATATATATATACACACTAAAATTGAAAACAAAAAAAGTTAAAAGTTGAATTACAAATTATCCTTTATAGGTTGAATAGTAATTTGAGTATTTAATTAAATACTAATCCTTTAATTATTGGTAATAAAAAGTAAATTTACCTATCTATTAATAATATATCATTAAAATGAAACAACAGAAAGCAGATACATCTACTCATTAGTTCATTCAATTCAATGTGGCGGATTTGCTTCATATTCCACAATTATTCAACCTTTAGAATTTCTTTTTACTATTTTAGATTTGTAAATATTTTTGATAATAAATATAAACTCTAACTAACAGTATTTAGGAAGTCCAAGTGACGGGCATATCTATGTGGTCAAGAAAATCATTTAACTTTTTCTTGCTCTTTTTGAATTTTCAATTATTTTAAAATTTATATGCTATGTACCATTTATAAGGATACTACAACATTTTATGTCTCCAACCACCCTAGACTTTTGAATTTTGATTGGTTAAAGTAGAATACACATAATTAAAGTCTTAAGAAGGGTATGAATATTGTATTTGTTCTTACGTGTTTAATTGTTTTTGTATTCTTATTATGAATGTTATAAGACTATTTTTATTATTGCTGAAATTACTAATTTATGACTTTTATATTCGTTTTTAAATGTAATTTTATAACATTTGCTTTCTTTTATCCTTTTCTTACTGATATGGTTTCTTTAAGTAGCTACATTTTTGTGTACTTACTGATATGGGAGCGTAATGAGAGATTATTAAGGATAAGTCATATAGATATATTTATATTATTAAGATGTTATAGTATCTTAATTACTTTTCCACATTTTTCGCTTGATAGTCAATGTATTATTCGATTACTATGAATTTTATTTAATGAATAAAATATAAATTGGTGAAACTAATATTTTTTAATTTCAAATTTTTTTATATAATAATTAAACTTTATAATAATTGTATTGGACAAACGTGTAATGCACGTTCATAGTAACTAGTGTTGTAATAAGCATGTGGCCCTGTTTATGTTTTTGTTTCTTTTAGTATAGATTCCTAAAATTATTTATAAATTTTTGAATATATGTACGGACTTGGTCCTAATGACCTTATTCATAAATGACTTGTTTTATGTGAATATGTATTATATTATATGAATTTGCAATGTCCTTTCTCATTATTTGTTGCCTGTTTGTTCACATTTTTCTCTACTAGTTTTTGAACACGTGTGTTGCACGTGTATACCATGCTAATTAGTATAAAACTTCTAAAATGTAAGTGTACGATATTTAAATACAAGCTCAAATAAATGAACGATGCAGCATATTTAACTGATGTTATGATCATTACAAGACATATCATACAAAAATATTGTTATCAAGTGAATTGTTTTGAAAACTAATACTATAACGGCTTCATTTATACAATCTTATAATATATCAAGTATTCAACTTGTTAAAAGTTCTTTTTTACTATATTACAACACATAATTTAAATGTCAACATTATAGGTACAAAATATTTAATGCCTTAAAGCTTCCGCCTTCTTTTTAAGGAATAATAACCTCCATTTTTTTACAGGCGCATACATATCGATAACTTGTCGTCGAAGGAGAGTGGTGTTTTATAATAGTTGTAGAGGAATTCGATCAACATATGTCTTCCTTAGGATGGCTGGTAGATCACTATCAAATTTAAAATCTACACCTATAAAATAAAAGTAATTGTTTGTTATAAAATAATCATTGTTTAAATATTTAATTGACATACATAAATAATAGTTATATATATATA
>NC_028640.1:61160802-61162670 GCF_001406875.1 Solanum pennellii
TATATATATATATATATATATATATATATATATATATACACACACACCCTTCGTCTTCTTTGGCTCATTCAAAATTATTAGTTTTGTCATCTGTAAAATTTGACAAAAGAAAATTTGTCATGTTATATACATATAATTGAATTATGAAATACAACACAATCATTTGTGAGATATTAACAGTATATTAGAAAAAAGAAAACAATATAAACCAAAAATTATATGGTACTTTTTCAAAAGGATTCTTGCAGAACTCAATTCCCAATTCTCCAATTCATAGACCAAAAAACAAAATAGAAGCATAAATAACACTAACAAAACAAAAAACACATCTGGTGATATATGCTAGATTTATTGTCAATGACAATCCAATATTCCCAAAAAGCAATATGCATATCACAATATCTAGATTACAAAATAATTAGGAAAATTAAGTTAATTGCTCATAAATTTGTTCTTGAATGGATAGAAAAACATCAATATACATTGTTTAAAAATAAAAATTTAAGGTATGGTGTATACACTTCTTGATTTGTTTTGTCTATGAGGGCATAGAGCTTTATGACAACAAAAATTTCTTCCTCTGTGCTACGTTTATGCAATTTTATGTTTCTGCAAACTGTAGTAAACATCAACGAGCAACAGAAATCCTAAGGCCTAATACCTAAATCAAAGCTACAACTTTTATTAGGAGCAAAACATTAAAAAAAATACAATGAAATATCAAATGGTGGATATTTATTTTTTAAAAAAAGGCTAAGACACATGAAAAACACAGTATCTCTAGATGAGGAAAGTTTTAGTAAACCACATCACAGTGATTTCTTGATATTTGAAGTTCCAACAAAAGCGAACAATTGGTTACAACTCTGGATGAGGGACTTTGATTCATCTTACAACGTGGAAGCTAAGGCCAAGATAGAGAGGAGCTATTTTGACATCATAAAGTTGAGATGCCAGACAAGAAGCAGTCACAGAATTTTGCAATACCAATTGATGTTTGTGCAAGAACAACTAGCAATAGGAACACAAGTTCGAACAACCTACTCCAAATTCCAAACTTCCCAACGAATAAACAGAATATAGGGGAGACAAAGTGGCTAATGATAAAGAAGAAAATAAATTTATGTGACATAACAGAAACAATAATATCCAGAGATAATGTTATCAAAAACATAGCAACTAAGAAAATTAAACAAAATAAGCTAGATAAAGACATACACAATAAATAGGAAAACAGAATAGCCCTTGATAAATAAAGAGGAGAAAACAAAGTATACCTAATATATTTGAATGAGGCACAGAAAAGAGAAACAAACTAATGGACTATGCCATGTTGGTGGAGAAATTTATAGAGATGACTTAAGAATTCGAAAAGGTTTTGCATCAACTGATAATTTAAGCAATGGAACTTGAGCATCAGAAAAAGATTGTTACATATCGAGGGACACTGAGCAGAAACTATACATTTCCAGAGAATTAAAAGGGCTAAGATTATCAGCATTTTTTTAATAAATATAAGTAATATTGTAGGTTCAAAATAGTAAATTAACTTTGGGGTTAAGCTCTTCCCACTTATAGTGATATATGAATGTTTATGTTGTAATAAACATGTGTCTCCTGTATGTTTTTCTTTCTTTTAGTATAGTTGTAACGACCTGTTTAGTCGTTTTGAGCAGCAGATTTTATTTCTGGAAAAACTGTGTGAGTCGACGGAACCCACGACGGACCGTCATGTACACGACGGGCCGTCGAGGGTGTCTCGTTCCAAAAGACTTGGACTTCTGAAATTTGGGTACTGAAATAGACTCTCTGAACTTGGCGACGGACCTGCAAGACGGACCGTCGTGGGCACGACGGACCGTCGCAGG
>NC_028640.1:61172272-61183406 GCF_001406875.1 Solanum pennellii
TTATTTAATGAGTTTAAGTCTTCCGCATTATTTTCTGTTGATATATGTTAAAATGATAAGGGTTAGAATGGTTGGTTCGCTCACATAGGAGGGAAATTGTGGGTGCCAGTCGCGGCCCCGGTTTTGGGTCGTGACAGATTTCTTATCTTAATTCATTTTGCATATCACTGAAGACTTGATAGCAATGTCATTTTTCGTAAATGATTTGTTTGTATGTGAATATGTATTTTGTCATCTGAATTTTATGTGTGTGGTTTCAACGCACTTTTTCAATGTTTATTATGGTCGATTTGTTCAGATTTTTCCTTTATTGTTTATGTTATATTAGACATGTGACCCTGATATGATTTTGCTTTCTTTTAGTAAAGATTCCTAAAGTTTATCTTATATATTTTTATAAAACAAAAAAGTCTTTGTCATAATATCCTTTTTCATAAAGTGTATTGTATTCATTTCTATATGTTTTTTTACTTTTTTGAAGCATATATTCCTAAAATGTATCTTATTCATTTCTGTCCATATGTTTTTTCTAAGTTCAATATAAAAGATCATTTTGTTGACCTTATGTTGCATTATGGGAGTAAATAGATTACAAAATCATAAATTGAATATGATAAGAGGAATGTTGCTAGGGGAAGATATTGATGCATATCTCTTTTACTATGTGTAACGATCAGGTTCCGTCGTTATAGAAATGCCGACAAGGGGAAAATTGAGGTCGGAAAAACTTTTATAGTATTTAAATTTTTTCAACCTTGTCTAGATTTGGACTAAATCAAAGTAGTTGAAATGTGGGAAATCTGGTAGCAATCTAGTAATTCATTTATGTTCTTGATTGCATGGATAGTTAATAACTCGTTAACGAATTCGTACGATCTTACGAAATTGAATTTGAGTGAGTAGATCTCTGGAAATTGGTCTTAGCGTGAAAGATATTATTTGAGTGTAGTGGGTTAAAAGTGTGAAAAAATTCGATAATTAATATTCTTCTGATCAGGAGCCCTTTGTCTCGCTTTGACCGTTGTGATGAGACTTCAAATCGTACAAGAAAGAGGGGCGAGCTCACTATTTCAAAAATGCCGCTATACTGGGACTTTAGGTTGTTATGGCGACGCCCTTACATTGAGATGAGTGTCGTTGTAGCGGGACCAGCGTAAATTAAGTCGTTAATAAAATGCCTAAATGACCTAATCTGGCACTTTTCGACTTTTAAAGCTAAGGAACGATCCCCGGGCAATTCTAACTCGTTTTTCACCATTCTTGAGGCTAAAGGTAAGCTTTTCACTCCCCAATCCATTTTTCAATCCGTGTAACGTAATAGAATGGGTTTGCGATGATGGGGGAGGGTTTTGATATTGAATCTATTGTGAAAACAACCCTACTTTGGAGAATTGGGATCATGGGCTGATATAGAGTTTGGTATTTGTTAGTAATTCGGATAGTTAGTGATTGTTTATTGATTCCTGTATGTTATTCAATATTTTTAGACCAAGAACAAGCGGAACGAATTTGGAAAGGGAAGAATCAAGCTTCTTAGGGATCCAAGCTTATTTTGAGGTAGGTGATGGTTGTGATTCTATGATTGTGTGATGTCTGCCTCTTCTTGCTCCATTACTATACTTGTATATGTATGAATGTTGTAATATTGATCGCACTTGTTGTAAATAAGATAGATAAATTGTCGTTGCCATGAAATCGTGACTTAAATGGATGATCTGGATGATGTACTTGTGATTGTGATTATGGTGTGTGAAATGGGGATCAGATTGCCACGTTTCGGCAAGATATTTTGGATCGGATTGCCATGTTTTTGCACAATTATTGGATCGGGTTACCACATTGCAGTACAACTATGAGATCGGATTACCACGTTAGCAAAATAACTTTTTGGGTTTGAGTTCCGTAAGAATACCAATAATGTGTGATAATTGTATATTGATGAGCATGTTGATAATATTGTAGATGATATATTATGCATGTGATTGTAATGTTGTTTGACTTACTTATGTTACACTAGTGGGATAGTCGTGTGATCCTAGTAGTATATTGTGGTTGTGTACTAATTCTACACTTACTCTTATTTTTGCTGAGTAAAGGACCTCTTCAAGAGTCTATTGACATACCTTGCTTAAGATTAAAGATTGTCGCATCGAATTCAAGGGTGAGCCAAATCTTCCGAGCTGCCATTAAATTCTATTTCTTCTTAGCCACCATTTCTGGGCTTCGACCTTCGTTTTAGATTAGTGGATTAGTTCATTAGTATTTCTTGATTAGACTTGGATCCTTGTTAGATGTTTGGTATATTGACTTTCAGATTCTAGGTTTATCTTCCACATTGTTGGTAGTTAAATCAGTTGTTGAAGTTTATGAGAACTTCAATTTAGTATTTATTTTGTTTTTCTATGATGAATGTCTTAGTTTAGAGATTCTTTGCTTAGTTGGATGGCAGTAGTGAATCTTCCACTAGAGGGTTAGTGTGGGTGTCAATTAGCTAGCATTGAAACTAAGGGCACATTCATTGAGGAGATCAAGGCCGAACAACTTGAGGATGAAAATTTGAAAGAACTCAAAGAGAAGATGGCGAATGGTAAGGAACAAAAGACCACTCTTGATGCGTATGGTGCAATTATTGTGAAAGGAAGGATTTGTGTTCCTCGAGTTGATGGCTTGATTCAAAAGTTATTGGCATAGTCTTGTGGTTCACGATATTATATTTATCCAGGTGTGACCAAGATGTATAGAGATTGAAAAGAATTTATTAGTGGTCGGGCATGAAGAAAGACATAGCGGAGGAGTTTGTGGCGAAGTGTAAAAATTGCCAACAAGGGAAGTACAAACATCAAAGGCCTGCGACTTTACTTCAACGAAAGTCAATTCCATAATGGAAGTGGGAAAGAATACACATAGATTTTGTGGTTAGTCTTCCCAAGTCTTTGGGGAAGTTTAATTCTATTTGGGTTGTGGTTGATAGATTGACTAAGTCAACCAATTTTATTCCAGTAAGAAATAGATTATAATGCAGAATAATTGGTTAAGATTTATGTGAAGAAGATTCTGAGGTTGCATGGAGTGCAACTTCCTATCATTTCGAATCGTGGCACCCAATTCACCTCCAAGTTTTGGAGGAAATTGCATGATGAATTGGGCACACAACACACTTTTAGTACAACCTTTCATCCACAAATGGATGGACAATTCGAGAGGACTATCCAAGTGTTGGAAGACAATTTTGAGAGCATGTGTGATTTATTTTGGAGGGCATTGAGATAAGTTCTTACCTTTGTGAATTCTCCTAAAATAATAGTTATCACTCTGGTATTGATATAGCACCATTTGAGGCATTATATGGGAGGGGATGTACGTCACCCATAGGTTGGTTTAAGGCTGGAAATCTGAAATCTTTGGGGGTTGATTTAGTGAAGGATGTTCAGGATAAGGTAAGAAGTATTCAAGCTAAGCTTTTAGCAGCCCAGAGTAGACAAAAAAAGTATGCAGACCGTAAGGTAAGAAACATGAAATTTCATACATGAGAGAACGTCCTTTTTAAGATATTACCCATGAAAGGGGTGATGAGATTTCGTAAGAAGCGCAAGTTAAGTCCGCGATATATTGGTCCCGTTGAGGTTCTTGAATGTGTAGGGTCGGTGGCGTATAGAGTGGATCTACCCCAAATCTATCCGATGTTCATTCAGTATTTCATGTGTCTATATTGAAGAGATGTCATGGTGACGGAGAATATATATTAAGTGGAACTTAATTGTGTTGGACAAAGACCTTTAATATTGTTAAAAAATGACAAAAGTCTCACATCGGTGGTTAATGAGATGCGTGGACTCCTTGTAAGGCCAGGGAAATCCTTCTCCCTATGAGTTAGATTTTGGGTGTGAGTTAGGCCTAATACCTAATTTCAATATGGTATCAGAGCAGGTCCTATCTCATTCAATGTTGGGGGCCCCCGAAATCAAAATTACCCACACAGAAGATGTAAAGCATTGGGCGTGAGATTGGGTGTTAAAGAATGACAAAGGTCCCACATCGGTGGTTAATGAGATAGGTGGACTCCTTATAAGACTTGGGCAGTCCTCCTCCCTATGATCTAACTTTTGGGGTGTGAGTTAGGATTAAGATCTAACTTCAAATAAGATGAGAAAGAACCAATTGTTATTCTCGATCGTGATGTGCGTAAATTGAGTACCAAGGAGATTAAGTCTGTGAAAGTTCACTGGAAGCATCATCCAATAGAAGAAGCTACTTAAGAAACCGAGAGAGATATACAGACAATTATCCCCAATTGTTCGTCGAATCACGTGCTACTTTGTTCTTCCCTTAGCTTATTTTTCCTTAGTTTTGTTACTTGGGGACAAGTGATGGATAAATTGATATCCACTGCAACTATCGGGTTTCATCGTTATAGAAATGCCAATGAGGGGAAAATTAGGCTGGAAAAACTTTTTATAGTATTTGAATTTTCAACCTTGTCAAGATTTTGGACAAAACCGGAGTAGTTGAGGTGTAGGAAAATGTTGTAGCAATTTAGGAATTCATTTTTGTTCTTGACTGCATGGATAGTTATATAACTCACTACGAATTCGTACGATGTTACGAAACTGAATTTGAGTTAGTAGATCTCCGCGAATTTGTCTAGCGTGAAAGATATTTTCTTAGCGTAGTGGGTTAAGAGAGTGTAGTAAAAAGGGGGAATTGAA
Source organism: Solanum pennellii (assembly GCF_001406875.1). Classification (NCBI taxonomy): domain Eukaryota; kingdom Viridiplantae; phylum Streptophyta; class Magnoliopsida; order Solanales; family Solanaceae; genus Solanum; species Solanum pennellii. The sequence goes on from NC_028640.1 coordinate 61,176,979, forward strand.
ATTCTTCTGAGGATCCCTTTATCTCGCTTTGGCCCGCTGTAGTGGGATAATGGTCGTTGTGGCGAGGCTTGCTATAGTGGCATAGTGAACGTTGTTACGGAACTTAAAAATCATAGCAAAAAAGGGGAACTAACTTTTTTAAAAATATTATTGTAGCGGGACTTTAGGACGTTGTAATGTTGTTGCTATAGAGGGATGAATGTTGTTGTCACGGGACATACACGAATTAAGTCGTTAATAAAATGCCTATATGACTTTATTTGGTTTTTTACTTTTTGGAGCTAAGGAACAACCCGAGGCGATTCTAACTTTTTTTGCACCATTCTTGAGGCTAAAGATAAGGTTTTACTCCTTGAATCCATTTTTCGATCCGTAGAATGTAATAGAATGGGTCAATAATGATGGGGGGGTTTGATCTTGAATCTATGGTGAAAACAACCCTAGTTTGGAGAATTGGATCATGGGCTGATGTAGGATTTGTTAGAATTATTAGTAATTCGAGTAATGAGTTATTGTTTATTGATTTCCGTATGTTATTAATTGTTTGTAGACCAAGAACAATCAAAACGAATCCATAAAGGGAAGAATCAAGTTTCTTAGAGAGTCAATCTTGTTTCGAGGTAGGTAATGGTTGTGATTCTATGATTGTGTGATGTCAGTCTGTTTTTGCTCCATTATGATACTTTATATGTGTGAATGTTATAATATCGATCACACTTGTTGTAAATGTGATAGTTGAATCATCATTGCCATGAAATCATGACTTAAATGTAGATCCTGATGATGTACTTGTGATTGTGATTATGGTGTGTGAATTGGGGATCAGATTTCTACGTTTTGACAAGCTAATTTGGATGGAGTTGCCACATTCTAGCATAATTATTGGATCGGGTAGCCACGTTCTAGCACAATTATGGAATCGAATTGCCACGTTCTGACAAGTTAACTATTTGAGTTTGGGTTCCGTTAAGAGACCAATAATGTGTGGTAATTTTATATTGATGAGCATGTTGATAATATTGTAGATTGATATATTATGCATATGATTATAATGTTGTTTGAATTACTTATGTTACACTAGTGGGATAGCCATGTGATTCTACCAGTACATTGTGGTTGTGTACTGATTCTGCACTTATTCTTATTTTTGTTGAGTACAGGGCATCTTTAAGCGGCTATTGACAGACCTCACTTAGGAGATTAAAGAGCGTTGCATCGAATTCAAGGGTGAATCAAATCTTTCGAGCTACCATTGGATTCTCTTTTGTCTATGTCCACCATTTACAGACTTAGACCTTCACTTTAGATTAGTGGATTAGTTCATAATATTTCTTGTTTAGACTTGGATCCTTGTTAGATGTTATGGTACATTGACTTTCAGATTCTAGGTTTATCTTCCACATTGTTAGTAGTTAGATCAATTGTTGAAGTTTATGAGAACTTCTGTTTAATATATTTTGTTTTCCTATGATGAATGCCTTAGTTTAGAGATTTTTTGCTTAGTTGGTTGGTAGTAGTAGTTCTCCCACCTAAGGGTTAGTGTGGGTGCCAATCACAACAGAGATTTTTTGCTTAGTTGGATGGTAGTAGTAGTTCTCCCACCTAAGGGTTAGTATGGGTGTCAATCAGAACAGTTTTGGGTGTGACACTATGATAAGATAGTGGAAAAGTACACAAATAACTTAGATTTTATGCTTATGAAACAAATACTTGTGAAAGGGGCCTTTTAGAAAATTTTATGTGGTTGAAAGATTTGAAGGAAATAGGACACTCAAATACCTATTAGAACAATTTAAGTTGGTTCATTTCTTTCCTATGGATGATTTTGAAGAAATTATTTCTGCACCAATTACTTCACTTTAGTGAAGCATACTTGGTAGAGCGTGAATATAGAACTAATATTGAATCAGAAAATGGTTCTAGTGATAATGACAAGTCTGATGATGATGAATATAACTTTGATGAGTTAGAGTTCATTAAAATATAAAAAAAAACAAGAGAAGTAAATGATGAGCTCAGTCACTACAAAGAACTTCATCCCTCCATAATTTTTAAGGACTTGAATGAGATAAGAAAAATTGTGAATTTACATTTCTTTCTAAATTCCAAGCCTGTGCAATGGGAAAATGACAAAAGGAGACTGAAGTATAAATTCATGATGGGTTGTGCATTTGTCCTCCTTATTTCACAAGATGATAAGGGTCTAGATTTTAAGGTTAAACACTGAAAACCAAATCATAACAATGGGGATGCATTTAAAACTTTAGAGCTTGCATAACTACTTTAACACAATATTTCAAGAATTAATAGCAAAATAATCCTCAATACAAGCTTATGGATATGAGAGAACTTGAAGAACCAGTTCAACTTGAATGCTAGTTCCTAAAAACTGAGAAGGTCCAAGAGGATGGCTCTTCAAAAATTGTAGGAAAGTTTCTTAGATGATTACAACAGGATTGAGATTTATGCAAATGAGCTTAGGCTAACAAATCCTGATAGTGATATTGTGATTGATTTATCAAATGATGGGTTGAAACAAGATAAAAGAAAGTATCTTAAAATGTACATCTGCCTCAATGGACTGAAGTTAGCATAGAAAGAAGGACTAAGACCCTTTATTGAATTAGATTAGACCTTCTTGAAGCATCAATGTAAGAGACAACTTTTGATGGTTATGGCACAAGATTGTGAGAATTGATTCTACTCATTGACATGAGATGTAGTTGATAAAGAGACAACTAGGGCCATATGGATATAGTTTCTACAGCTTCTGAACAATTCATTGAATCTGAAAGATGGTAAAACTGTCACCTTTATGTCATATATACAGAAAGAAAATAATGTTTTGTGCTTATTTGAATAAGTTTATATTCTTTTTCTAACAATTTGTAAATGTATATTTACTTAGTTGATATGTACATGACCTACTAAAGCAACAAAAAATGTCCTTCTTTTGTCTCAACACGTGTACTTTAAATTGCTTTAATTATTTTGTTCTCTTGAATTTATTAACTAAATATTCACTTTTATTCGTTATAGGTATTGTTTAGGCATATTGAGGCAAGTTGGATGAAGAGATTTAGTTTTGGAGAGATGAATAAATTGCTTTCTTGGGCTGCTTGGAGTACTTATGATGTTGATTTTAAGGACCAGTTGAGTGCACTTAGTACATTGTCAAAAGTTGTTTCCAAGGATCATGACTTTTCCAGTCTTTTGGGCTGAAATAAATTTCATTTCTTCAGCACCTTTTGACAATGCACCAACTGCACTTAACTATTCCTTATTATCTTCTTCATAATTACTCGAAGCAGCCCATCAAAGTAGTTTCTTCATTTATCCTAACCTAAAACTCTTCATCAAGTTAACCTCAATATGCCTAAAATAGCACCTATGATCAATAATAGTAAATAGTAATTAATAAATTCAAGAAAATAAAATAATCAAAACAACTTAAAGTACCTATGCTGAGGCAAAGGAATGACATTCTTTTACTACTTCAAGTGATGTCAAATAAGTAATATATTGTTACAAGTTGTTATAAAAAGAATAGAAAACTTTTAAATAAACATAAGAAATTATTTATTTTCTACATATCAGACATAAAGGTGACAGTTTCACTATCTTTCAGATTGAATAAATTGTTTATGAATTGTAGAAACCATAATCCTGTCATAGTTGTCTCTTTATTAACTACAACTTATGTCAATGGATAAAAGAAATTCTCACAATCTTATGCCATAGCCATCCAAAAATATCTTTGTATTGACCTTCTCAAAATGGTCTCATCCAATTCAATTAAGGGTTTCAGTCCTTCTTTCCATCCAAACTTCAGTGTATTAAGGGAATGTACATTTAAAGTAATTTTCTTTTATCCTAATCCAATCAATCCTTTGGTAGATTAATCACAATATGACTATAAAAATTGCTTAGTCTAAGCTTATTTGCATAAGCCTCAATTTTATTATAATCATCTAAGGAATCTTCCTGCAATTTTTGGAGAGAGGTCCTCTTGGAACTTTTCAACTTTGAGCAACTAGCAATCAAGTTGAATTGAGCCTTCTAATCTTGTCTCATATTCTATAAGTTTTGTACTAAAGATTATTCTGCACTTTATTCATGAAAAACTATCCTAAAATAGTTGTGCAAGCTCTAGAATTTTTAAATGCATTTTCAAAATTGTGATTTATTTTTAGTGTATTAACCTTAAAATTTGGGCCCTTACCATCTTACAAAATAAGAATGACAAATGGACAACCAATCATCCATTTATACGTCAACGGAGTCTTCAGTATATCTTTAGCCAGAGGGATTTGAACTTGAGGCAACGGAGAGGGCTTGAGTTGCTGAAGGACTATGATGTGACCATTCTGTATCATCCAGGAAAGGCCAACGTTGTGGCCGATGCTTTGAGTAGGAAGACTCATAGCATGGGGAGTCTTGCATCTCTTAGTGTTGAGGAGATACCATTGGCTAGAGATTTTCAATTGTTAGCTAACAGTCTTGTCCGATTGCAGATCTCAGAGGAGAGTGATGGGATGATTGCTTTTATTGAGGCTCGATCTTCTTTAGTCGAGCAGATTCGTGCACACCAGTTTGATGATTAGAAATTATGTCTCATTCGAGACAAAGTATTGAGAGGGGAAGCTAAGGAGGCTGTCCTTGATTCTGATGGTGTCTTGAGGATCGGAGGCACGATTTGTGTGCCTAAGACAGGCGATTTGATTAGATTGATCCTTGAGGAGGCCCATTGTTCTCGGTATTCCATCCATCCGGGAGCGGCGAAGATGTATCATGATCTGAGTCAGCATTACTGGTGGTGTGGGATGAAGAGAGATATTTCAGACTTTGTTTCGAGGTGTTTGACTTGCCAGCAGGTCAAGTGTGAGCACCAGCGGCCCGGGGGTGTATCTCAGAGGATGCCTATTCCTACTTGGAAGTGGGAGCGGATTACTATGGACTTTGTTGTGGGTTTGCCTACCACAGTGGGTGGTTATGACTCTATTTGGGTTGTTGTTGATAGGCTGACCAAGTCTGCCCACTTCATCCCGGTTCGGGTGAAGTATACAGCAGAAAAGTTAGCTGAGCTATATATCAGTCAGATTGTGCGACTACATGGAGTTCCTATTTCTATCATATCAGATCGAGGTTCACTATTTACTTCTCATTTCTGGAAGGCATTACAACATGGTCTGGGTACTCAGTTAGATATGAGTACGGCATTTCACCCTCAGACAGATGGTCAATCTGAGCGGACCATTCAGGTATTGGAAGATATGCTTCGAGCGTGTGTGATCGATTTTGGTGCTAGATGGGATCAACATTTACCCTTAGCGGAGTTTGCCTATAATAACAGTTATCACTCTAGTATCCAGATGGCCCCATTTGAGGCGTTGTATGGAAGACGGTGTAGGTCTCCGATTGGTTGGTTTGATTCGGCGGAGATGGACTCTTTGGATACAGACTTGCTTAGAGATGCTATGGAGCAAGTCCGTATGATTCAGTATAGATTATTGACAGCTCAGAGTCGACAGAAGAGTTATGCAGACCGGAGAGTTAGAGCCTTAGTGTTTATGAGGGGTGATCATGTTTGGCTCCGAATATCACCCATTAAGGGTGTGTTGAGGTTCGGAAAGAAGGGCAAGCTTAGCCCTAGATTCATTGGACCTTTTGAGATTTTGAGCCGAGTGGGAGAGGTGGCCTATAAGTTGGCCTTGCCACCTAGTTTGTCGGCAGTTCATCCTGTTTTTCATGTCTCTATGCTTCGGAAGTACATTCCGGATGAATCTCATGTGCTTTCACTCGATTCTGTGGAGTTGGGTCCAAACTTGACATTTGAGGAGGAGCCTATAGCTATTTTGGATAGGCAAGTTCGAAAGCTTAGGACCAAGGAGATTGCTTCAGTGAAGGTGCAATGGAAGCACCGATCAGTGGGAGAGGCAACTTGGGAGACTGAGTCTGACATGCGTGCCAGATATCCTCAACTTTTTGAAGCTTGAGGTAATTACTTTTACTCTATGTTCGAGGACGAACATGATTTTTAGTGGTGGATAATGTAATGACCCAAAAGCTCCTCTTTAGAATTTTTGAATATTTGTTTAACTTAAGTTAATTAATCAATAGTTTATGGGCTAAAGTGATAATTTATTTAAGACCCTATACCCTTTTAGCCTATATTTAATAAAATATGTGGGTAAAACCTATCACTTTTAGTACTTAAATAATTCAGAAATTTTTTTTAGGGAAAACGAGGAACTGACGGTGGCGGCAAACTTCAGGTAATGCTTTCTCTGCATATATGTTTCATGAATTTCTACATTCATATATATGTATAAAACAAGTAGGATAGTTGATAGGAAAAAAACATAATGGATTGCCTTTTCAATTTGTTGACAAGATGAGTGCCTTTTATACATATATATATATATATA
>NC_028640.1:61184079-61199463 GCF_001406875.1 Solanum pennellii
TAGGCATGCGTTGGCCATTATTCCAAATGAGACAGAGAGGATCCGCAGATTTGTGAGGGGATTGACTTTCTCTATCAGGTCAGCTGTGTTTCGGGCATCTAGGGAGGGGGCTTCTTTCCAATCCACTGTGAGCGCCGCCAAAGAGGCGGAATTGATGGAGAGAAAGGAGTTCGGGGACCCTAAAAGGGCCCGTATATCAGGCCAGTTTCATGGTGCCTCATCTGGAGGNAGTATCAGAGCCCAGGTTCATAGGTCTCACGTATATACAAGACGAGTCTACGTAGAGTCTCAAGGATCAGTACGGAGACGTCTGTTACTCATCTCTGAGAGGCTATAAAGATTACTAGGAAACTTTCTTTTGTTCATTCTTTCTCATCGTGNAGTTCTTTTCAGCAGCGGGGACCTATTCATGCATCTATGTCGACATTTGAGGGTGGCCAGACATCTAGGGGTTCTTATAGCCTGGGTCAGGGCTCGTACGGTTCACAGCAGCGACCTACAGGGCGAGGCAATTATAGTGGGTTTTCANGGGCAGTTGTTGAGGCCCCAGCTAGAGGTAGGGGTAGATCTCGAGCTAGAGGTCGTGCTAATAGTACGACAGTAGCCAGAGGTCGTGTACGTGGAGCAGCACCAGTGAGAGGTCATGCTAGAGAGGTCTCTACAGAACCTTAGATTGATGGCAGAGAGGACCAGGTTCCTCCAGAGCCTGTAGTCACACCCTTGCTTCAGGATACNTCACCACAGGGTAGAGGTCGTTGCAGAGTTCAGTCAGGTAGAGGTGATAGAGTTCCTAGTAGTGGTGTTGCAGCTCAGTAGAGTGGGGGTAGAGGTACCACCCAGGCTGAATATGGACGAGGAGGCCACTGCTATGCTTTCCCCGGGAGACCTGAGGCGGAGACCTCTGATGCTGTTATTACAGGTATCATCCCAGTATGCCATCGACCTGCGTCTGTGTTGTTTGATCCAGGTTCTACATTCTCTTATGTGTCTACGTATTTTGCTGCTAAATTTGATATGATATGTGATAGCATGACTGTACCTATTCGTGTTTCTACACCCGTGGGTAAGCCCTTAGTGGTGGATCGAGTGTATCGATCATGTCTTGTTTCTTTGGCTGGGTATGACACTTGGGTAGACTTAATCATTCTGGGAATGGTAGACTTTGATGTTATCTTGGGTATGGATTGGCTTTCTCCTTATCACGCTGTCCTTGATTGTAATGCTAAGACTGTGACTTTAGCAATGCCTGGTGTTCCGAGAGTTGAGTGGAAGAGTGTTAGTGGTTCTTATCCTAGCAAGGTTATCTCTTTTATCCATGCTCAGAGATTGGTGGAGAGGGGGTGTTTGTCTTACTTAGCGTTTATTATGGATACTAGTGTTGAACCACCTCCCATGGACTCTGTTCTCGTGGTTCAGGAGTTTCCCGATGTATTTCCTTCTGACCTTCCAGGTGTTCCTCCCAATAGGGATATCGATTTTGCTATTGATTTGTAGCCGGGCACTAAACCTATTTCTATCCCTCCATACCGTATGGCTCCAGCAGAGTTGAAAGAATTGAAGGATCAGTTGCAGGATTTATTGAGTAAGGGTTTTATTCGCCCTAGTGTGTCACCTTGGGGTGCCCCTATATTGTTTGTGAAGAAAAAGGATGGAACTATGAGGATGTGTATTGATTACAGACAGTTGAACAAAGTAACAGTGAAAAATAAGTATCCTCTTCCGCGTATTGATGACTTATTTGATCAATTACAGGGAGCAATCATTGTTCTCTAAGATTGATTTGAGGTCTGGGTATCATCAGTTGAAGATTAGGGCATCAGATATCCCTAAGACAGCTTTTCGGACCCGGTATAGGCATTATGAGTTTCTAGTGATGTCCTTCGGATTGATTAATGCCCCTGCAGCATTCATGGAGTTGATGAATGGGGTGTTTCGACCATACCTTGATTCTTTTGTGATAGTTTTCATCGATGACATCTTGGTTTACTCTAAGACTGAGGAGGACCATGTCCGACACCTGAGGATTGTACTTCAGAGGTTGAGAGAAGAGAAGTTGTATGCCAAGTTCTCAAAGTGTGAGTTCTGGCTTACTTCTGTGACATTCTTGGGACACGTGGTGTCCAAGGAGGGTATTAGAGTAGATCCGGCCAATATTAAGGCAGTTAGAGGCTGGACGCGACCTACTTCACCTACTGAGATTAGGAGTTTTGTGGGATTGGCAGGCTATTATCGACGATTTGTTCAGAGTTTCTCTACTATTGCAGCTCCATTGACTAGATTGACTCGACAGGATGTGAGTTTTCAGTGGTCTGGTGAGTGTGAGGAGAGCTTTCAAAAGCTCAAGACTTTGTTGACTTCTGATCCTGTGTTGACTCTACCTGAGGAAGGTGTAGACTTTACTTTGTATTGTGATGCTTCAGGAGTTGGTTTGGGTGGTGTATTGATGCAGAAGGGCAAAGTGATTGCTTATGCTTCTAGCCAATTGAAGTCCCATGAGAAGAACTACCCTACTCATGATCTGGAGTTGGCGGCTGTGGTATTTGTACTTAGTTATGGATTCATTATTTGTATGGAGTTCATTGTGAGATCTTCACTGATCATCAGAGTCTTCAGTATATCTTTAGCCAGAGGGATTTGAACTTGAGGCAACGGAGAGGGCTTGAGTTGCTGAAGGACTATGATGTGACCATTCTGTATCATCCAGGAAAGGCCAACGTTGTGGCCGATGCTTTGAGTAGGAAGACTCATAGCATGGGGAGTCTTGCATCTCTTAGTGTTGAGGAGAGACCATTGGCTAGAGATTTTCAATTGTTAGCTAACAGTCTTGTCCGATTGCAGATCTCAGAGAAGAGTGATGGGATGATTGCTTTTATTAAGGCTCGATCTTCTTTAGTCGAGCAGATTCGTGCACACCAGTTTGATGATTAGAAATTATGTCTCATTCGAGACAAAGTATTGAGAGGGGAAGCTAAGGAGGCTGTCCTTGATTCTGATGGTGTCTTGCGGATCGGAGGCAGAATTTGTGTGCCCAGGACAGGCGATTTGATTAGATTGATTCTTGAGGAGGCCCATTGTTCTCGGTATTCCATCCATCCGGGAGCGGCGAAGATGTATCATGATCTGAGTCAGCATTACTGGTGGTGTGGGATGAAGAGAGATATTTCAGACTTTGTTTCGAGGTGTTTGACTTGCCAGCAGGTCAAGTGTGAGCACCAGCGGCCCGGGGGTGTATCTCAGAGGATGCCTATTCCTACTTGGAAGTGGGAGCGGATTACTATGGACTTTGTTGTGGGTTTGCCTACCACAGTAGGTGGTTATGACTCTATTTGGGTTGTTGTTGATAGCATAACCAAGTCTGCCCACTTCATTCCGGTTCGGGTGAAGTATACGGCAGAAAAGTTAGCCGAGCTATATATCAGTCAGATTGTTCGACTACATGGAGTTCCTATTTCTATCATATCAGATCGAGGTTCACTATTTACTTCTCATTTCTGGAAGGCATTACAACATGGTCTGGGTACTCAGTTAGATATGAGTACGGCATTTCACCCTCAAACAGATGGTCAATCTAAGCGGACCATTCAGGTATTGGAAGATATGCTTCGAGCGTGTGTGATCGATTTTGGTGCTAGATGGGATCAACATTTACCATTAGCGGAGTTTGCCTATAATAACAGTTACCACTCTAGTATCCAAATGGCCCCATTTAAGGCGTTGTATGGAAGACGGTGTAGGTCTCCAATTGGTTGGTTTGATTCGGCGGAGATGGACTCTTTGGATACAGACTTGCTTAGAGATGCTATGGAGCAAGTCCGTATGATTCAGTACATATTATTGACAGCTCAGAGTCGACAGAAGAGTTATGCAGACTGGAGAGTTAGAGCCTTAGTGTTTATGAGGGGTGATCATGTTTGGCTCCGAATATCACCCATGAAGGGTGTGTTGAGGTTCGGAAAGAAGGGCAAGCTTAGCCCTAGATTCATTGGACCTTTTGAGATTTTGAGCCGAGTGGGAGAGGTGGCCTATAAGTTGGCCTTGCCACCTAGTTTGTCGGCAGTTCATCCTGTTTTTCATGTCTCTATGCTTCGGAAGTACATTCCGGATGAATCTCATGTGCTTTCACTCGATTTTGTGGAGTTGGGTCCAGACTTGACATTTGAGGAGGAGCCTATAGCTATTTTGGATAGGCAAGTTCGAAAGCTTAGGACCAAGGAGATTGCTTCAGTGAAGGTGCAATGGAAGCACCGATCAGTGGGAGAGGCAACTTGGGAGACTGAGTCTGACATGCGTGCCAGATATCCTCAACTTTTTGAAGCTTAAGGTAATTACTTTTACTCTATGTTCGAGGACGAACATGATTTTTAGTGGTGGATAATGTAATGACCCAAAAGCTCCTCTTTAGAATTTTTGAATATTTGTTTAACTTAAGTTAATTAATCAATAGTTTATGGGCTAAAGTGATAATTTATTTAAGACCCTATACCCTTTTAGCCTATATTTAATAAAATATGTGGGTAAAACCTATCACTTTTAGTACTTAAATAATTCAGAAATTTTTTTTAGGGAAAACGAGGAACTGACGGTGGCGGCAAACTTCAGGTAATGCATTCTCTGCATATATGTTTCATGAATTTCTACATTCATCTATATGTATAAAACAAGTAGGATAGTTGGTAGGAAAAAAACATAATGGATTGCCTTTTCAATTTGTTGACAAGATGAGTGCCTTTTATATATATATATATTTTATAATAATTTCTTACCAACAATTAATGTTATCAATGGGACCAGATGAGTGCCTTTTTTATATATATATTTTATAATAATTCCTTACCAGCAATTAATGTTATCAATGGGAGATGATCTGGCAGTGATGATTAAGCAATCAATTCGGCGGCAATATGCATGGAATTAACATATTAAACTCTTAATATTAAATTAATTGAGATTTTAGGGTTAAGTTATAAAGTTTAACTATTCGAAGTGGTATTGTTTTATATGTACTGTATGATAATAATTATGAAGAATTAAATTTTGATATATTAAGATAGATAATTAGATATTGAGTGTACTATACTATATGGAAATTATTAAGGTTGTAGTTATTAGAGAAATTATGACTTAATCCTAGACTTGAAATTTGAGGAGATATAAAGAGTTGGCATGTTAATTGGTATCAATAATTACAAACTTGATTATAAATTTGGGGTGAATTTTTAGGTCAAGGTTAAACACATAAAAGTGTGAGTGTTGTTAATTCCGAAACCTTATTGTAAATATATACTTGAATAGATTCCATTGGTTCGGAAGCTCAACGGAAAGGGAAGGCTCAAGTCCAAGAATTATTATTCGATTGACTAAGGCAAGTGAATTTCTAAACCCTTGTTAAGTGTATGAAATTCGTGTATTTCCTTGTGTGGTGTTGAGAATGACTTAGAGACTTGTTGCTTATTTGTTGGTTTTGTATTCCTTGTTGTAAATTGTGCTTTGTTATCAAAATGGTTATCTCCTCATTTTCATTTGAGCATGTCATTTGCATTGTATCTGAGACATGGTTGTGGTAAGAGGATGTACCATTTCGAGGGTCGTATCGCGCGCCGCGGTGTATATTATATTTCGAGGGACGTATCGCGCGCCGCGAAGGTTACTATTATCGAGGGTCGTGTCGTGCGCCGCAACAGATACATGGACATATATGTCCCCCATGGGTCCCGGACTGAGAGACAGCGGGTGTGTATCGTTAAGAAAGACATGCATCACGATATTTGACATTGCATCTCATGGCATTGCACATTTTATTATTGATGAACTTGAACATGTGTTTTGCTGATCTTGTGATTGTTTCTCTGTGAAGCTTGTGACTGTTGAATATTGAGTTGTTATGGAGAATGTGTAAACTGATAGAGTGTGGTTATTGAGGGGTGTGTTTGGTAAACTGTTAGGTTGTAGCGTGGAGGTTTAGATAGGGCGTAAGGAGTACTTGTATTTTGTTCACTTAACTTGTGTTTAGAGGTTTGCTTGTTGGGTACCGCGTGGTTTGGTACTCACCCCTTGCTTCTACAAATTTTTGTAGGTTACGAGCCCAAATTTTTGTGATACCTTCCATTATCTTCGTTTCCGAGGCATCTTGTGGAGGATTGTGAGGTAGCTGCTTGTCATCTCAGCGAACTTTCCTACTCCAGTTTATGACTTTGTTTTTACTTGAAAGACAACTTCATTTTAGACTTCTATTTTGTTTCAATTCTAATATTTACATTAGAGGCTTGCGCACGTGACAACCTGGTTTTGGGGATTGAATTAATATGACTTGGTTTTTTTTTATAGAAATTGTTGTTGGATTGTCATTTACTTCCGCACTTCGTTAGATATTGGATTTTAGGCTGACTTGTCTTGGTGGGATAAGACGAGTGCCATCACACCCATTTCGGGTCGTGACAAGTATTTATCTCACAAGCAGAAATTCTAAGTTATTTATGTGCTCTTTCACTATCTTATGCATATGTGTTTCTCTTAGTAGCAATATATTTCTTTCCATATACTAATTGTGATTTTGTAATCCATTTACCCCCATAAGGCAACGAAAAGATCTTTCATATTGAACTCAGGAAAAATACAGACATAATAAGCTTTAAATATAGTGACACGGTAGGAAAAAACAAATAAAATACACACACTTTAGGAACCTATACTAAAAAAAATGTAAAAACATCCATAAATGAATAAAATATACTTTATGAAAATGGACACTGGAACCAATTCCTTACTGCTAAGTGAAAACATACAAGGGCCACATATTTATCATAATATAAACAATAAAGGGAAATAATATGAAGAAACAGGCCATTATAAACATTGAAAAGGGATATTAAGACCACAAACATCAGGTTCATACTAAACAACGTATATTCATGTGCAAACAAATTCTTTATGAAAGCATTGGGACCAAGTTCTTACTACTATGCACGAATGAATAAGAAACGAAACAAAATGAATACTACTACTTAAACTCAAATTGTTCTCTAAATTTAACCTAACATAAAAGAATCACCATATACGAGACAAAACTCTCAAAATATTACAAAAATCTTACTCCTATGCATGATTTATTAAAATGTAAAAAAACATAAATATTACTATTTTAATTCAAATTATACCCAACGGAAAATGAACACCATATTCAAGAAAAATCTTTCAACAGATTGTAATAATCATAACAGTCACGACCGGGATCTAGACCTCAGACGAGACCGGCGTCGTTGACCTCTCAGAGGTCGTAGACAAGACTACATACGTCATTCTTACTTCATCTAGGTTAATTTTAGCGGAAAATTTGAACTTTTTGTTTTCTTATTTCATGCTAAACATTTTAAACTTAACATCATAGGCGTTCACAAATCAACTATCTAATATAGAGATAATCAAATGAAAGAAAATTCATAATCGCGCTAAACATATTCTTGCCAAAACGGCACCAATACAAAGTCTGAAATGAAAGTGGAAAGAAACACTAGTGGAACATACTCCACTAGATAAAGCCTACATCTAAGCTAGATAATAACGGTAGACATCCTCGAAGGCAGGAGGGCCTACCAAGTTCGGATGAAAGCTCCACGTCCGGATAGCTGCAACGTCAACTTGTAAGCTCTAGCGTCCACCTGTGCCTGCATCTAAAAATATAGAATTGTATGGGATTAGTACATACTTGTACTAAGTATGGGTATATGCAAGCACACACCAAGGACATGCATGATTAAGAACAGTTCTTTCCTAACAACATGATTATGAAAAGACAAGTCAGTGGACTTGCCAAATTGGGATTAGGAAAGTTAGTGAGCTTTCCAAATTTGGATTAGCAAAGTCATGCCATGAGAGTAACATGCATCATCATACTTATCATATTGCACACAACACATACCATCTTGCATATAGCACATAACATATTACATATAGCACATAACATTTTTCATATCATTCGTTCATATGCCATGAGACCTTGCAATCACGGACTTGACATCAAGACCTCCCAAAAATGAGGGCTCAACATATAGGACCTCAACTAGGGAGCCTTCTTTAGCAAACACAGAGTCTGCTTCATTCATTTATACGTACTTCATTTCATATCGTTCATAGGCTAGTGTGAACACCATCTATATCTAGGATGTAGTTTAAGACTTTCATCGGGTTCGTTGTGCAATGACTAAGAATGACCTAATGTCATTACTTGAGTCTAACTCACCTCTTGATCATCCTATCCTAACATCTTTGGTTCATTCATTTCATTATGTTCATCATTTGAGGCTGGCCTCATTCATTCATTGGGGAACTTTAACTTTAACCGACATAGATCATGTGAGCATCATGAAATCCAGTGTCTCCCCCACACAGAAAAGAGGTGAAATCACCGGCCAAAGTAACCCAAAACATGCTAGCGTACATGGGAATTGAACCCTGCCAAATCCCTATATTGGCAGTATAGGTTCATAGACTAGGAGATATAAGGAGACCCATACCCGGCATGCCGGACAATCTCATCTCGTGAGAGTTACGTGAACCTCCGCCCTTCCCGAAAGAAGGCATCATCTCTCATTGCTAGTCTATCGGTGCTCAGTATAAAGTTCCCTTACATTCAACTCATACGTCATGGAAGTTGGCTTCTAGTATGAGGACATCGTAGCTCAACAGATGATTTCTCATCTCATCATTAGTATTAAGTGTGTTAATCTCAATACTTTCATTAGAGTGTTCATAGAGACTAGTCTCTTCATTAACTTTACACTCCCATAGGTGAGTACGTTTTGGTAACATTTACTTAGGCTCATTTGAGATTGCTCTCATCTTTTACATTAGCCTCATATCATGTTGTCACCACATTCATTAACACTAGCACATTTGCTCTTCATAATTACTCACCCCTTTTTACGTGAATGTCCATTTCACCATATGCCAATGCATTTGGCCATTTAATGTGTTTCACACTCTTACTTAACCCTTCTAGGGTTTCATCATTTCATTCTTCATTTCATTATTTCATTTTTCATTTCATCATTTCATTTTTCATTTCATCATGTGCTAATGCACTTGGACATTTAGTGTGTTTTACACTCTTACTTAACCCTTCTATTGTTACATCATTTCATTACATACATCTTAGGTTCACTTATTTTTAAACGTATGCTAGACTTATGGGTCTATTCATACAAGCCATGAGGCTTCGTTCATAGTTAGTTTAAGTGATTCATATCTTCCTAAGATAATGTGGTACAATACTTATGCATCTTGTATGTATGCCAAGATCTCAACGATCTAAGTGGGCAGCATTATTCTTGAATATTTAATTCACGTATGACTTATGTATCAATATGGAATTTGGGAAAGGGAACCCGGTGTCGAATCCCTTGGACAACACTTACATTTTTCATTTGTTTTAATTTGGTCCACACGGCTTGGGGACCCAAGATCAAGCCCCAACGCCTTCATTTTCTTTTAATTTCATTTCTTTACATTTTGTCTTTCTTGGCCGAAGGGTTTAGGATCGAACCCCCACAACCCTTTTTATTTTAATTTCTTTTTTTTCTTGGCTTCTTCAAGTTGCCCATGAGGTTGTGGGATCAAACCTCCACAGCCTCACTTTATTTTTCATTTAACTCTCCTTTTCCGCCTAGAGGTCGTGGGTTCGATCCCCATGCTTCACATTTATTTTCTTTTCATTTTTACTTAAGCTTGACCAAGAGGTTGTGGGTTCGAATCCCACTCCTCTCATTTCTTATTTTCATACATCATTTTCCAGCCCAAAACCATGGTTCGAATCCCCTTCACCACATTCCTCTCTACTTCTTTATTTTCATGATTTTTAACATGGTGAGGTCAAGGGTTCAATTCCCAGTGATGTTACATATTTTAATTCATTTTTTCATCGCATGAAAATTCCCCTAGCTTTGCCGAAACTCATTAACAAGATGCTGAAAATTTTTTTGCAGCCTATTTTCTCACTTCTTTAACATTAAATGTTTAGACGTTTTTAGTGAGTTCTTTAAGTGCATTTTAAAGATTCATTCGATAAAAAATTTCACTCGAATCAGCATCTTTACATCACTTATGAACATGACGATTTACATAAACATGTGTACATGAAATACAAAGAACTAAAATCACATTTTAGAGCCTTAAACCCGAGGCACATAGTCATAGTTCACATTGCACACACATGCACATAGTTTCGGATCACATAGGTGATCCATCATACGATTTCAAACACACATACATGAACATATTCATCACAAAAACAGAAAACATGCCTAATATCTACCAGCAAACATACCCAACCTACGAATCATTAGGAGCTAGTGACAGGGACATGCAACGGGGAACAACCCTAATTTTTGGAATAGATTCGTCTGAACCTTAGGGATCTCTTGGGAAAGGGACCAAGAGTTAAGAGAACCCATCCTTTTTTATGTTCAAACCTCAACTTTCTGCCCAAAAACTTCCCCAAACACACGTCCAACACTGAAAGTCCAACACCCCACTCGATAGTAAACCTTCTCTTTGCCTACGTGATTGACTAATGTTTGATTTTCTTATATTTCGTGTGAGTTCTTCAAGTGTGAAGAACCTTGGTAAATTTTCTGTTCTTGAATGTTATTTGACAGAGAGAAACGTGAATGGGAAAAGAGAATGATCGTGAATGTTGAGGAGATAGACGTGAGAGAGTTAGAGTTCTGTTAGGCTTAGGAGTCTAGTTTAGGACTTAGTCAAATAAGGTTTTATTAAATGATAAAAAATCTGATTTCCCTTTTATTTTAAATCAGATATTAATAATAAACATTAATTAATTACATTAATTTACCAACTTAAATTAAAATAAATTTAATTTGTTACTTCCACCTAGGTTCGAACCCGGGTGGAGCAAGACTTCACTGTAAGGGCCAATTTTTGGCCCTTTCTCCCCAAAATTAATTCCCCTTCACCTTATTAATTAAATAATTAATTATATATTTAGGATAATTACGATACTACCCTTAGCCTGCAAAAAGACCATTTTACTCCTAGATCCTCCAAACTTAAGATTTCCCCTTTTTAAGTCTAGTAAAGACTCATCCGAGTAAATCTTCATATTCGGGAGCCCTACATGGCTGGACCCAACCTTTCCTAGCCCAACTAACTCCCCAAGTTAGTTTGCTTGGTTGTCGTAAGGGTTCAGAGATCTGGTTCTACGCGCATCAATCCGTGTGAACCCGGTCTAATCGTAGGCATTCTAGGCACATTAAGCATCATTTAGCATAGCCGTTTTTAGGGTTGTTACAATAACTCATCCCAATGTACATTCCAATAAATCCAAAATCACATGAATGCTACTACCTGAATTCAAATAAACAATCAATCTATTCTCTAATCTAACATACTTGAAGATCGCAAACCCTAACTACGTTGCTTTGAAATCATAAATCCAATAATATAGAAAAATGATTTACTAACCTACTACCACAAATATCCACGGATGCTAGCGACTTTGAAACCCTAGCGGTGAAGATACATCGCAGCTACTTTGAAACCCAAGAAAAATCGTAGCTAATTTGAAATTCTAGCGGCGAAATTAGACCGGTGAAAGGGAGCTTCTTTGAATCAATTCTAAGAAGAGGATTGTTTTTAAAAAAGTGTATCGTAAACATAGTATTGATACTAAAAAGTGACCTACATATTGAAAATTAATATTTAAAAACATAAACTCTACTGGAAGAATAATCTCCTCATAAACTAAACTTTTAAATGACTACATTATGGGTATTGTATTGCTCTTTTTAGAAAATGATAGAATGCGGAAAAAGTGTAACACCCTAGAAACTTTTTCGAATTAAGACTCGAACCGTTCATCGTGGTGAGTGATATTTTACCAAGGAATTAAAAATTTCTTAAGTATTAAGGACAGCTCACTAGATTTAGCACCAAGAGTTCGAAAAAAATTAAACTGGAAATAGCAAAATCTGAAATTTTGCAAGTTCAGTTAAATAAGAGTTTTGGTTAAACTTCAAACGACCATAACTCCTTGCAAAGGATGAGTTAGGTGTGCTACAAGATACCTTAGGAAATATCTTTGAATTATATTTCCAAACCCGCTGGGTTTGCTAAATTTCGAGTTTGAATGAGTGAGATATGACTTATTGAAGTTAGGCTACCCAGTTATGAAAAGTTATTCGAAAATAGTGAGGGGTATATTGATCCTTTCCTTATTCAATCAGATTAATTCGTTTTTAGTAATATTTTAGGGGTCTTATCCTTTTAGGTTCAGTTTTATAATCCTAATCACCTGGGTTTTAGTTGAGAATCCTTTTAGGTTCAGTTTTATGATCCTAATCACCTAGGGTTTTGGTTGAGAGTTCAAGAAAAGAAAAGAAGAGAAAAGAGAAAAGGATGAAGGCGTTCGTCAATGTTCTTGAGTTTAGTTGTGGATATTCGCCGTGGTTTAATCCCCTAAGAGGAATGTAAGCTTCCATAGTGTTGGGTTTGTTCACCAACACGCCAATCATATTATTTTCATCGCAATCTCATTCTTAAAGTTGAAAGACTAGAGTTCTTGATAATTCTTCTTGAAGTTTCATTAAGTTTTGATGTAAGATTTTACTTGAATTAACTTTAAAAGACCATATTTCTTAGAATATCAAGATTTACATGAGCTGTAACCTATCCAATTAAAGGTAATTGAATCTACTTCCAGCGCCACCAATTTCGCGTCATTTTAATTTCTGAGTAAATAGTTATGGCAATTTTAGTAACCTATACAATGTTGTTACGAATTAGAAAGAGTCGGTTTTTTTATCTTTTTACCTCCAAAAAATCTTAAATGAATTTCTTGACTATTTAAAGGTTCAAAACAGTCAAATTCTCATCTTTACTAAGAAAAATCATAATTCTTGGCCATGGAGAATTCAAGAAACTAATTCAAGAATTTCAAGAAAGGTTTTCTTGATCATTTACCTTCAAGCTAGGGTTTCAAGGTTTCTATTCACGTTCTTATCCAAGATTCTTCAAGAAACTTGTTATTGCTATCTAGAATCATTCCTAACATGATCATAATCTTGAATCTCATAATTCAAATTCAAGGTAGAGTTGAGAGTTAAGTTTTAAAAAAAATTTCAAAGTCCTTTTGAGTCCTATTAATGAGTCTTCTACAACTTTTAGTAATTTGTTCCAAGGCTCGAGTAAGTAAAAGGAAGAGGAAAAAGTCTTCATGAGTCTACTTTGTCATCATGAGATCCTTCATATCATGAACCATAACTCTTGAATTCATAATTAACATTCAAGAAAGAGTTAAGAGTAGAGTTCAAGAAAGCTTTTGAGTTCAATTATGAATCTTTTGAGATCAACTATAGATTTGAGCTAAGATTGGAGGAAGTAAGTAAGAGAATGAGAAGAGTTGTACTCATCAGTTCCATGTAGTTATGTAGACCTTCGAGTCGAGTTGTTCATGTCCATAACTTTCGCATGAACTCCATCAGTTGAGTACCTTTTAGAGGAGTTCTATCTTCAAGTTCTAAGTCTTGAGTATCGAGTTATATCTATGGTTATTGAAAACCTTGATTGAGTCTTTCACGTCCATAATTGGACATGAAACATATATAAGATGTCTTCAACAAATATTTTAATTTTGTTTTAAGGCTTAAAAACTGAAGTTCAGTAAAAAATAAAAGTAATGTTCAATTTTTTTTAAAATGATATATGGGAACTAAGTATTTCCAAGAGTAAATGTTTTACATTTAAGATGAGACGAAACTTAAATTTTCAAAAGAGTTTTGAGCGGTTTCATTATCTTTTAAGAAAAAAGATGAGTTTGAAAAAGAGTTTCTAAAACATGATTAGTATGACAATCGAGTATGCCATCAATGTTTAAGCAGTATGGTATCTAGAGATACCATCAATGTTTATGCAGTATGACTTACCGAGTTATCAATAATATGATTTGATATGTTTTTATGGAAGATTTTTCAAGTGCAGTTATCTCTTTAAGAGGGTAGTTTTGAATAATTATCTCAAACTAAAGAAAGAAGTTACTTTAAAAACATAAGGAGCTAATATATCTTGTAAATAGTATTGAGCACCGAATCAGGGGCGAGCATGAGTTTAGATAACTCACGTCTCCATAAAACCTTATAGCCACCACGGGTAGAAAAGGGTCATACTTTTTAGATGAACCCTTTTCACTCACAATAGACTAGTGGATCCACTAAATTAAATTAGATCTTATACTGATGGTAAGGTATATGATGGTCCTTGACAGCGTGAGATAAATTGTTGTATCATCACTATAGCTTAAGTGATGGTTATCGGTTAGAGAAACTCCTAGAGAAGTTATTATTTTTTTATATACATAAGTTAATTGTAGTCCTATATACATTTTAGAGTTATGTTGTATCGTTGTTATATACACAGAGTTGAGATCATATTTATAAACAGTTTTTCTTTATATTGCACTTGTTTTAAACTGCTTTATATTTAAATGAGTACAGTTAAATATCTTAAGTTGAGTATCCCTAGTTAATTTATGCTTCATTGAGTCGAGTATCATATCTTTAAAGTTGAGTATCTAATCTTTGAGTTAAGTATCTAATCTCTGAGTTAAGAATCTTATCCTTGAGTACTTATGAGTTGAGTAAGTTGAGTATTCCTTGAGTTAAGTAAGTTTGAAAAAAGGTAAGTATGTTTCCATTTTTATCAAGTACAATCATGTTATGATTTAGGATTCCCCTTACATCCTTATACATTCCACGTACAGAGCCAATTGGTCTGCATCTTCTCATGATGCAGACACATGTATTCAGGATCATCAATAAGAGCTTCATTGATACATTCGAGAGTTCAAGTTAGCTATTGTGAGCCTCCTTGCTTCCGGAGGATTCCATATTTTTAGTTTCCATATTTTTAGTTGTTAGGAAGTTGTAGGTCTTCTCCCAACTTTCATCATTGTCATTTAGAGGCTTCATAGATAGCAATATAGTTTAGAAGTCTGTATTATTCATTTATTTTGTTAAAGGTTATAAAGACTAAAGTTGCTTATTTATGGCGAGTTGAATGTATTATTCTAGTTATTCAGAGTATTCTTTAGAGTTAAATTTTGTATTTAATGAACTTTCATTTCAATTATTTAAGCTTTCTTATGCTTAACTAAGTCTTCGCTTGTAATCAGCCAGAATGAAGGTTCGCCTAGAAACCAGCAATGATTCTCAAGTGTCGGCCACTTCCAAGGTGTAAACTCGAGTCGTGATAAAAAAATTGAAATTAAACAGATCACTAAATAAAGTCCTCTGTCTCTTTGGAAAATGTTGACCCACAGCAACGCAGAAATGACTAAATAACATATATATATATATATATATATATATATATATATAT
>NC_028640.1:61200090-61221384 GCF_001406875.1 Solanum pennellii
TATATATATATATATATATATATCCACCAATGTAAATCCGCCTTTGCTGACACCTTACACAACTTGACACATTAGAAATTCAATCTACACAACTTGAGTAAGGAGTACAATTTTCTTCAATTTCATCACCTTCTGGAATTCATAAAGTAATAATAATGAGATGAATGCTACACATGAAATATGGAAGTTCCAACTAAATAGGAAGATAATATGTCAAAAAAGATCCCCTGCACCTCCATGAAGTTCGACCTCTCTCTATACACAGAGATCAGTTGCTTTTGACATCTGGCTTACTAATACACCATAGCCTTTGGAAACTCCAATATTCTATTCAAAAAAGCTGAAATGCCGAGACACAAACTCGAAACTCGGCAGCAGTCCAAGAGCAGCCAATCAATTGGAAGACAATAAGAGACTCCGCTAAAATCACATTCAGAATTCAAAGACTGCACAACACTGAGTCTCCAAAATCATTAACAAGAACAGCAGAAACAGAACCAACGTCCATCAACATAGAGCGACTTTTAAGCATAGGAGTATTTTTTTCCCAAAAGGACTTCAAACTCTGTGAAACATTCAAGCTGTGATTTTACAACAAAACTTGCAATTTCTAGCATAAGCATACATAAATCCAGTATCAAGCTAAAATTTGACAAACAACACAAAAGGAGACAACAAGAAAATACAGACCAAACAAAGTACTAACACTTTCACTTTATTCCCACAATCGACATAAGAAACTGAAGCTTGTCATTCACTTCTTCCAAAGTGGACGGGTTACTGAACATAGATGGAGGCTCAACTCCAGTAAAGATGTATAGTGCCTTAAGTTCATCGACCAACAAAGGTTGGGTGGCTGCTGTGTATCCCACAATTGTTCTCATTGCGTTAATCTTCTCCCATATCTTCTCCTCACTGAAGGACTCCTAGCAATATCATCAAGCAAGCAAAAATGAATCCAAATGGCTTCAAATACTCTAGCCAGGGAATGAAACAAATCAACATGACAACCAGTCAGTTGAAGAAAACCAGATATGAAAAATTGAACATGGATAGAGAAGTACTCATGCATCTTGCCTCCATCGCCGATAAAACTATAGCACTCAGACAATCTCTTCAAGTGAGAAAGAGGGACTACCCTTTGATATCTCACATACCAGTATCAAAAATTGTAGGAGCAAGACATGTTCAAAAACGCAACACTAGCAGAGGGATTCTACGATTTGAATTATCAATTATGCATGCAAGCCACTAGGTGATAATCACACTACAGTAAGAATTGGAATACCATATAATCTTTGTAAACGCAACTCACAGTTGGTACGAAAACCACATGGACCTAAGTGGAGCACAACACATAAGAGGATGGACAGCCCGACCAATTCGAGACTGCAGGCTGGAGATTGATTGAGTAACACTAATCATACATGTCTTAGAATCAAAAGCGTATACACGAACCCACGTTTCCAAGTCTCTCTTTGATGCTGCTTCGCATCATAATTGGTTAGGATAAACCAAAAAATACAAGCCACAGGTGCGGAACTTGATTAGTTGCTCTTGAGACACTCATCCCGCTAAGCCCATTAGTTTCTCTCTCTAAAAAGCTATCTATTGATTCAAGAAGGCACAGTACATCAAATATAAACCTGGCACACAAGCATTGTTTTACTAGTCTTGTAATATTCTTCTTTTAATACTCCACATGGACGAACATTTTGGATAATGTTGCCCCTGGGAATGCCAAAAAAACTGGTCATCTTTCTCTTAATACATATATCACAATATAGTTGATAGAAACAATCCTGAACATCTTAGTTTTAAAAAAAAACAATACAAACTAAATCTGAAGTTAAAAATGAGGAAAACAAATTGAAGTTCGGTAAATAAAGACGCATCGATATCTATTTGCTGGACCACAAGTATCTTTGCAAGTTCTGTACAGCTAACTGACATTCGTAAACTAGTAAGGTCGCATTTGTCATATGCAATCACATTCTTCTACACTCTTACTTCCACTTTCCAGACCCAGAAAAGGATGATCTTAAAAGGTTCCAAAAAGAAAATTGAAAACCCGGGATCTTCATTTACCATCATCCTATTAAGATACAATCTACATGCATCCCAAAACTAAAAGAATATTTTGACGCCTGGACTGCCAGCGGACGGTTTGATGAGTGCCGAGTATAAGAGCCCACCAATGCTGAAGCAAAATGGCCTCATACTGTGTTGTAGTGGAGCATCCCGTGCATCACCACCAAGGAATGTAAGAGTAATGTGACAAATGAAAGAGCACAAATAACAATGGAAAAGAGAAGCCAAACCAATGGAAGAAATGAAGTAGAAGTTGCACCCTCTCTTCTAAGAGAACCAATGTGTTTGCTTGAGATACACAAAGAACAAGACCGGGTGAACAAGAAACTACTTTACTTGAGCATTGGCGGAGAATTGACACAATTTCTTTTGGTTAATTCATAATAAGTAGCACTTGTTGCTAAAGATTTTTCCTTTCATGAGGTAAATTAAGCAATCAACAGTCTGAATAATTCCCAATATCTAATCAAAGAAATATAGTGATAAGCATACTAAATGAGTCCAGCCAGGTTAACCTAAACATGCTTTCAAATAGATTGACCAATTTTTTCCAGAGAAACTTCAAAGAACCAAGAAAACTATGAAATATTAAAAGTTAACCCTCTCCGAGAATCCCCATAAAAAATTCTGGAAAGCAACCTAAAGTGGCAGAACTAGACTTAGAACTGACCTTGACGGGTTTGGCCTCTGGAATCCCTGCTCTTCCAGAAATCTGATTGACACCACCGGCATAGGCATTTTCCTTTCGATCAGTGTTCCCTTTTCTTTCAGACGGAAGGTTCCCGCGGTCATCAGGTGCCTTCCTTTGAACCTCTTTTGCAGCTACCAGGTTATCCTTGCCTTCCAGTGGACGCGAAGCATCTTTTGCAACATGCTTGCCATTGGATGCTCCTTTAGGATCCTTGGTCGAGTTCGCAGCTTGCCCACCATCCTTGCTAATTCCTGCATCTCTGCTTCCGGGCAGTGTTCTGTCCATCTCAGCAACTTTCTTGGCATTCTTGGAAACACCACTTTGGTTGACCTCGTCTCTTCCTTCTTTGGTCTCCCTTTTCACCCGTAAATGCTTCTCGTCATGCTTCACCTTAACTTCATCCTTTACCTCTTCCTTTTTCCCTATGATTTTCACATCAGTGTCTTCCTGCTGCTTGTTGCTCAACCCCTCCCCTTTCTCTGATATTGCAACATCTTTACTTTCACTTGCTTTCTTCTTTTTGTGGTGTTTCTTTGAGCTTTTGCTGACATTTGGTTTCCTTGTTACTTCTATTATCACGTTTTCTTCCGAAGTAACCTCGGGTCCTCCTCCAGTTTTTGTTCCTTGAAGCTCTCTCACAAGACTATCTACCCTCTCATCCTTGCTTACCAATGGCTTCTCTATGATTTCAGGACGCGTAACCTTTCTATCCTCATTTCCCTCAAGTCCACCTGAACTCCCTAATGAATCTTCCTTCACTCCATCACCTACATATACTTCAACAAAATTCTTATCTGGCAGACCTGGTGTTAAAGTAAGGTCTTTTTCGCCCTCATTTTCTCCCCTGGCTTCTTTGGCGACCAGATCCAAACCCTCAGTTACCTTAATCTTTTCGTCAAATTCCCAATTTTCTGCTTCTCTAGCTCGTTCGGTTTCTAAATTCTCCTCCTTCATTGGTCCCTCATTCTCTCCTTCCAAGTATTCACCCACATCTTCTTCGTATCCTTCTTCTTTAACATCCTCATCTACATTTATCTCTCTTTCTTTCTCCGCTCTGCCAACATCTTCATCTTCAACAGGAGTCTGTCCTCCCTCGTATCCACCGCTCTCCAACTCAATTCTCATTTGAACCCCTTCTTTTACATCCTCCCTTTCTTTCTTTTCCTCCTCTTCCATCAACATTTCTCCACCAAAACCAGGACCTTTCCCTCCTACTTGTTCATCATCTTCATACATATCCCCATACTCCAACAGTAGAGGTGGCTCTGACCTCGGAAGCAACGTATTCATAAGCTTCTCAATACAAGTATAACTAGCAAAAGCAAGACCAAAAGGAACCGAAGATGCAAACCCGAGTGCAGAAACAACAATAAGCGGAGGAAGAACCACTGGAGCAGAAGAGATTACAATACCTGTAATCATAACCTTCTTCCCCAACCCCAATCCTTTGTTCACAATCCATCTTATATTACTCTCTTTCAATTTCCCCTCGTCCTCATCATCTTCCTCTTCTTCTTCCTCCTCATCTTTTAACGAAGTATGCTCCACAATCCTCCACTCCACAATTTGATCTTCCATCCTTCTAACAAACCAAAAATATTATTTAAAATGAAAAAAATAACACAAACAAAAATCAAGCAAAATAAGAAAGTAATTCGGCTAAAAACGAATCAAGACATCCGACGAAAATCAATCGAAATAAGCCATGAGAATGTCTATAGGAGCTTTGCTGATCAGTGGAAAAACAAGGATTTTCTTAATTCATTAACTCAAAATTTGAAAGAAGTAAAATCACGGAGAAATCGAAGAAGATTCCTTCAACATGTGCTATATACAAACACGAAAAATAATTTTAATCATATATAAATAATTATTAATTTAATTAATAAGATTCGATGAACCTTGCACCGATACTAGCTCCGCCCCTATTTCCAGTAAGTGGAATGAGAAGCTTCCACAGTAGTAGTACTTGAACAATAAAACCGTATAAATAGAAGTAAAATGAAGGAAGAAAACATATATAGATGCCCAGTGAAGTAAAGAAACAAGAGTATAGCTGACTGACCTCAAAAACGATAGAATCAACAATTACAGAGCAGTTCTACTTGAAAAATATCATGATAAAGTACCAATTTGAGAAGAGACCAAATATTTGATATTTGTTTGCTGAGAATACAGAGATAAAGGATGGAGGATGCGTTGGGCAGTGAAATAGTGGGAGAAGACGACAGGCGTCGTAGTGGAAATGGGATAACTGCATGCAATTATGATGAGGCAATAGCAGAGGTATCCACGTAACTGCACACAACAGACGATTTTCCGCTCCGCATCCCAACGTGTCTTTTCTTCTTCCGTTTAATAATAATGGTCCTTTACTATTTTGAAATGTCTAATAATTTTTATGAATAATTTAATAATTTAATTTATCTTTTATTATTTTTTTCAATTTATAAAAAATGATTTAATTTAACTTGATATCTAGTTTTAAAAAAATATATTTAAGACCTTTAAATTTTGTGGTCCAGAATAAAATATTATGTCAAATATAAAAAAAAAATTGATTTTAAACATGTCTAGTGAAAAACTAAAAACAAAATATTATAAAAAATAAAAAACATTATTCTTTTTTAAATAAATTGAAAAAAAGAAAATCGTTTTTTAAAAAAGAGAAAAATATTAATTATAGTAATCCGCAATTGGTTGATTACAATACAAAGACATTGAAGGATATTACATATTAATTCTTATCAAATGTCATCAAAAAAGAATTTATTATGATTTTAAAAATATATTTATTATATTTAAAAATAATATACTATAAATACCTTTTTTTATAATTTCTTATAAAATATATAAAATCAGTCGTAAATAACTATGGAACAAAGGAGTACTTCTTTTTTTTGGTAATGATGGCATTTGGGCTACACGACCCTCAACTCCTCTGAGGCTTTCAGCTACAAATTCAACCAAGAAATTATGTAGGTATGAAATAAGATTGTAAATAATATTTTTTGATGATTATTTCAAATTATGTTTTTTGAAATTTTAGATTACTAAATTTAAATTATATATTCAAATGATTTGATATTATTATAATATCAAATTACTTATTTAAATGCAGATGTAAAGAATATCACACTCGATAGTATTTGAATTTTTATGTTAAAAGGAATTTCAATTTTCTTTTAATATTTTATATGACTTGATACTATATATGATTGAATTGAATGAGTTCCTTGCACGTGATTGTATACTTGAGTAAATTTGTGTACGTTTCGGATAATTCTATACGTAATAAACTTAGACATGTCTTCTATGGGTTGTGTACATTAATATATTCTTTGGTTCTTAAGTATTTTGTTTTTAATTATCTTTAATTATTGGTCTATTTTGATAAATTAAGAAAAGATAATTTTTTTTATTTATTGTATTTTCAATTAATTACTATAAAAAAAGATTAAATTTTTTGAAAATTTTAAGTTTTTAATTAATTAATTTCATAATTAATAGAGATAAAACAATAAATACACTATGGCAACATTAATAGATATGACAATTTAAAATTTGATAAATAATTACGAACAGATATAAGTATATAGGAGTACAATACAATGTGATCGATGATATGTGTACTTTTCTGGGATTTCTACTTAATATATATCATAGAACATTGGGTGAAAGTTGTTGGTATCGACATGTGTGGTTAATGTTAAATTTCAATTTGCGTAGGGTAATTTGAGAAAATTAAATTAAAGGTGTCAAATAAGTATTCGTTTGATTTTTGGTGACAAATTGATCAAGAGCTGATCAAATCTTCTTTAAAATATAATAAGTAAATTTGAGATCAAATTAATATTTCAAAACTTTCTAATCTTTTATAAAATAAAATAAAAACACTTCATTTTTTCAATTTTTATAATTTTATTCAAACCATTTTTTTTAAAAAAAAAAAGGTAAATAAAAATAGGATTTTCTCTTCTTTTTCTCCCAATGCTCTCTCTTCTCTTCTTCTTTCTCTTTAGAAAATTTGAAAATCCGATTACCAAAATAAATATTCTCCCCCATTATCTTATCTTCCTTCTCATCTTCGGTCGTGACTCTCTCCTCTTTATGAACTGAAGATTGTGTTCGACTTAAAATGGGTAAGTCATTTTTTGAGAGATTCTACAATTTTGGAACAATACTAAGCTTTTTTCTTGGGTTAATGAAGAATAAATCGTTCTATAGATGTGAAAATGAATAATACTGTAATGGTACCTATTATTTATTGTTTTAGAAAGAAAATTAACAAACCCAAAAAGCCATAATTTTGAGAAAATATATATGTAATGTTCAGTCAAAATTCATTTTTTGTTGTTTTTGTTGTTCTTTTTGTGACCTTTTGTTCAGTTGTCCAACAAATACTTGAAATGTAGGAGATTGAAAAAATATATTTCTCAATCACTATCTATAATTAGTGGGAAAAAAACAATGACTACTGCTCTGTATCACACTCAAACCCAAAAGGCAAGGAGAACAAGAAGGAGAAGGAGAAGAACCTAGAGATGGAGAAGGAGAAACTGAAAAAGAAAGAGAAAGAGAAAGAGAAAAAAGTTGAAGTCGTCAATTATGATGTGAAGCAACAATATCCACCATTGATTATGTATACTATTGTGAATTACTTTTTTTGTTGATAAGTTGTATAAAACAATTAGTGAAGTGTTTGTTTTTGTTGATAATATTAATGATTTTTTTTTGTTGAAACAAATGCCAATTATGATGGTAAAGAAGAAATATGGTGTATGTGGCAACATATATAACCTATGTTATAAAAAATACCACATAATTATCTACATGTGCCCCAACAGAAAAGATATATGTGGCAACATATATAACCTATGTTGTAAAAAACACCACAGAATTATCTACATGTGGCCCAACAGAAAGGATATATATGGCAACATATGTCACAGAAAGAAGATATGTGACAATACATGTCACATAAGAAGATATGTGGTAACATATGTCATAGAAAGGAGATATGTGGCAATATTTCATTGTTACCAATGTGGTGTCTATGACAACATATATAACCTTTGTTGTAAAAAAAACTATAGAATTATCTGCATGTACACCAACAGAAAGGATATACGTGGCAACAGATGTCACACTATGAATTGTCAAAAAAAAAATTTAAAAAGTAAAATAAAAATGTCTAAAACAATCGTCCCTTCATTTTTCCTCTCTCCTCTCCTCTATAAAAGGTTGTTTCGTTTCATATTTCAAATTTAATTTATTTTTACTAATTTTTGTTTTCTTTTCTCTCTTTCCTTTCTCTCGTTCCATTATTTCTTTACCGTTCAATTTGTTGCTATGTTTTCTACAACATGAGTGGTAATATATTGTGATTACAAAGCGTCGTTGCCCTCATCATTTCTAGTTTATTGTTGATATCTTTTAAGATAAAATTTAATAGTTATTAGTATTAAATCAGGACTTTTTTAGTGATTTTTATCACTTATTTGTTTGTAGGATGGTTGGGTTGTTATTCCTTTTGAAATATTATTTGATTAAAAAATATATATTTTAGGATGTACATGTTGCCAGATATGACATGTCTGTTGCAATTTTTCCAACATGACGTGCATATGTTGCCACATATGTCACTTCAAGAATGGGTTAATCGATAAATTGAACGATTTAGGAATGGAAAAATGTCAAAATTGACAGAATTTTAGTACTTTGGACCATAATTAAGCAATAAAAATATGCTATAACACTTGGAACAACGATTTACAAGGGTGATATAACTATCATATGAAGTTACTTGGCCATTGTATGATGAACTAGTAATATGATAGTCTTTGTAAAAATAATTGATAAATTTAATGAAAGTTGTTGTATTAGACATATTTTTATGTTTAGACATGTTGTATAACTATATATTAGTGTTATATGTTGAATTATGTGACAATATAATTGAATTAACCCTAAAAACAACATTTTATGATATACATATGTTGTCACATATGACATGTCTGTTGCAATTTTTCCAACACGTGCATATGTTGCCACATATGTCACTTCAAGAATGGATTAATCGATAAATTGAACGATTTAGGAATGGAAAAATGTCAAATTGGACCAAATTTTAGTACTTTGGACATAATTAAGCAATAAAAATATCCTATAACACTTGGAACAACGATTTACAATGGTGTTATATAACTATCATTTGAAGTTACTTGGTCATTGTATGATG
Organism: Solanum pennellii; assembly: GCF_001406875.1. NCBI lineage: Eukaryota > Viridiplantae > Streptophyta > Magnoliopsida > Solanales > Solanaceae > Solanum > Solanum pennellii. Next base: position 61,209,114 of record NC_028640.1, read on the forward strand.
AACTAGTGATATGATAATCTTTGTAAAAATAATTATTAGAATTGACGAAGGTTGTTATATTAGACTATAATTTTATACGTAAACATATTGTAGGACTATATATTAGTGTTACGTGTTGAATTATGTGAAAATATAATTGAATTAACCCCTCAAAGACCATTTTATGATATACATATGTTGCCACATATGACATTCTGTTGCAATTTTTCCAACAGAACGTGCATATGTTGTGACATATGTCATTTCAATGATGGCGTAATCAATAAATTGAGCAATTTAGAATGGAAACATGTCTAATTGGACCAAATTTTAGTACTTTGAACCATAATTATGCAAAAAAAATATGTTATAACACTTGAAACAACGATTTATAAGGGTGTTATATTACTATCATATGTAGTTATTTGGTCATTGTATGATGAACTAGTGGTATGATAGTCTTTGTAAAAATAATTGATAGAATTGATGAAGGTTGTTGTATTAGATCATAATTTTGTGCTTAGACATGTTGTAGGACTATATAGTAGTGTTACATGTTGAATATGTGACAATTTAATTGAATTAACCCCCAAAAGATCATTTTATGATATACATATGTTGCCACATATGACATTTCTGTTGTAATTTTCCCAACAGAACGTGCATATGTTGCCACATATGTCACTTCAAGGATGACTTAATCAATAAATTGAGCGATTTAGGAATTAAAAAATGTCAAATTGGACAAAATTTTAGTACTTTGAACCATAATTAAGCAATAAAAATATGATATAACACTTGAAACAATGATTTACAAGGTATTATATAACTATCATGTCAGTTGCGACATGTAAGTCATATGTTGTTATACGTCTAGCTTATATGTTGCAACATATGTCTATTCTGTTGCTATTGAAATAACATTTATGTTGCTACATATGACTATAATTTGTTCCAATAGTCAATTGTTGCAACATATAGCAATCTGTTGAAAACGCGAATGCAAATTACTGAAAAAATTGCAGGTGTCCATATGATGATGAATGATATCAAAACAATTAATTTTAAATATCAAAATAATGGTGTGTGGCCCTAATCATTTATGAAGTAATTTCAATTGTTAGCAAACAAAATCTGGTCCACTGATTAAATTAGTTAAATCTAATTCAAGAAGAAGAAAAGAAGAAAGCTCAAGGACTAACAGCGAAGACCAATAATGTATGAAAAGAAGAAGAAAAAGATAAAGAGAACAGGAAGAAAGACAAGCAAGCAAGCAAGAACGAAGAAGAACAAGAAGAAGACGAGGAAGAAGACGAATACGACGAGAGTGGGGGGGATATTTTATTTCCCCTTTTGGTACAGCTTGTTGGTGGCTTCCCCCAATTTTAATTCCCACCAAAATTGGTTAAATTAGGTTATAGTCAATTTACCTTTTTACCCTTTATTTAATTCAATGGACTAAACTGTCAACTTATAAATTTGAGGGCAACTCCACAATTCTTAATCATTAATCACATAATTGTCACCTACACCCAATACTTAGACTTATGTCACCGCCCATTTATTTTGAAACCTTACTGTCACTTTTTTTTAAAAGTCTCGAGTAATTTGGTCTTTGTATTAATTGTCATGTTCCCATAATTACTCCATGTTGTTTTTCTTGCCAACACATTGATATATGTGGATTTGATTCTCATTCCCACTATCCTTTGTCTTAGTGAAATAGAATTTGTTAGGACCGAAAATAAGCAGGTGTAAACGCGGAAGCTAGCAAAGCGAACCTCAAAAGACCACGAGTAAGAAGACAACGAGAAATATACCAAAAGACACAAAGATTTAACGTGGTTCGGTCAATCGACCTACGTCCACAAAGGAGATGAGCAATCCACTATAAATATGAGAGTACAAAATACAGAGGAAACAACCTCAACCAATTCACTCAGAATACATGGGAGGTTCACACAAGTGATAACGTATCAAGCTTGTGACCCACAAATTCTCCCTCTAACCAAAACTCTCAAAGCCCTTAAGACTACATTGTGAATGCTGATTAAGTTAGAAGGAACATGCCTCTATTTATAGAGTCCTAAACCTTTTCCTACCAGAAAAAGGATTAGTCAATCCAAAACCTTTTCCTAAAAGGAAAACCTATTTATGGTAAGAAATCAGGAATAAAACCTAACAGAATTTTCAAGGACTCATCTTTGTTCTTCTCAGCAAAGTGTTGATGTAGTTTTCGATATTTTTTTATTGCTATTTTTGCTCGCCTTAAATTCTCCTTTTTCATTCATCTATATGCAAATCAATTCATATATGAGAATCCATTGTTGTAATAAGAAAAGGGGGGAAAAGAGAGTTATTTGTTTTGTTCTTCTTTTCGAAATTTGATTTTGAATTTAAGAATACTCAAGTGAACTAACTTAAATTTCTAAGTCAATCTTTGCTTCAATTTTAGGTAATCTTTTTACTTTATTTTTTATTTTTCTATTTGAGTAACCAATGACAACTATAAGATATGAATTTGAACAATTGATATAAGGAATCGAGAATTACACATATTTGGATTTAACTTTTGATAAGTTCAACTCTTCAATTTTTAGATTTGATTTCTTAATTTTGCATCTTCATATGTTATCCCCTGATTTTCTTTTCGTTGTTCAACTTTTTTTTCTCCCGTTTCTAAATTTGGCTCAATAGATAGATTTATAGAGCTTTAAATTTAGATATAGTAGCTAGGAATAAAATGAGAGAATAAATATTCGTTTGATTTCAGCATCAATTCGCACATTGGTATTTTATAAATCATTTGATCTAGACTTTGTCCTCTAGGAAAACTTTGCTCTAACTTCTCTCTAAAATATATACAGCAACGGTAACTATGCAAACAAAGGAACCCCTACCCCTCCCCCCGATCCACCTTGCTGCATCCAAAGAAAACCTAGCAGCAACCCAATCTCAACCACAACCCACAACCCCACCTGAGCAAACAGTCATTGGGACACCCACCACTCACAGCCCTCTTCTTTCGATCTCTATATGAGAACCCAATACCAAAACACAACTCCCTCAGAATCAACCCAAAGTATCCTCCAATTTTGATAGGCAAATACAAAAATTAGACAAGAAAAAAGAAACTATAGTCTATCAACAACATCAAGAGTTGTGTCAAAACATTGAGCACAAAATGATACCTCCCAAATTCAAGACAGTTATGGCACACAAATGAAGGCTACAATTCAGGATGGAAAACAAGGCATTCCAGTGGGTAATAGAGGAAATGAACAGTCGGTTTATAAACCAACGTTCGCAGCAAAAGTTCAAGCCAAGCTATTCAACGTCAATGACAAAACACAGCAAGTTAGTATTCGGCGTGGAACTCATTTAGGTAAACATGCGGTCTACTTTTCCTCCGAGGATTACTTTATTAATTTAGCACAAGAATGCAAAGATACTCTTATTGGAAAGTTCCATCGGGATTCACCTACAATGGATGAGATTAGGAAAGTCTTTATTAGACAATTCCAATTGATTGGGTCTGTGAAAATTGCTTTCTTCGATTATCGACATGTCTACTTAGATTTCACTAATGAGGTGGACTACAACCATGTTCTCTTTAAAGAATTCGTTGACATTGATGATCCTATGAAAATACTCAAGTGGAGTCCTTGTGTGGATTCTAGTTCATCAATTACCATGTCATCTATTCAAATGACATATCATCTCTAAATTGGTAAGTGATGTGGGAGTGGCCATCGCACCTGATCAAGCCACATATTCTAAATCTCGTGGTAATGTTGCTAAAGTTAAGGTTGAAATAGATCTACTGAAATCAAGACTGGATAAAATCTGGCTAGGATTTCATAGGTTAGATGGATCTGAAGATAGTAAGTGGCTAGACATAGAGTATGAAAAGGTTCCAAGATATTGTCTTTACTGCAAGATGCAAGGTCATCTTGAATCTCAATGCAGAAACAAAACGATAGAGTTAAAGCTCAAAAGGAAGAACAAAACAAGAAAGAAAGAGAAATCAGATAAGAGAAGAATTTCAAAGATGAAGATGGTTTCCAAACAGTCACTAGAAGAAGGAATTCAAATGCCATGAAAACTGGTCATTCTCATCAACAAGAGTACAAGTGTGATCAACCCGAAGATTCAAAAGTGAATAGAACCATCAAGCCCTATAATCCAAATAGAGGCATTAGCATAAATAAACCCAAGGAGAATGTCAACACTAATGCTCTAAAGGAAGTACAAGGAAAAGGAAAGGATAAAGTCTTCTCTGATTGTCTTGCCCAAGAGGAGTCTCATTTAATTCAAAATATGCAGACCACTTCGCAAGGAAATGGATTGATAAGAATGCTTCTAACACCCAGTTGAAACAAAGGATCAGCAAAACCAAGAATGATAATGAGAAATACAACGCCAATATCAGCACAAATCAGGTTCAGATTCAAATTTCAGTTCGAAACAAATAAATATAGGTCAATCATCACAAGAAAAGAAAACCACAAATAACAAGCAAACTGATCAAAATACTCTCCGTCAGACCTCAAAACAGAAAGTTGCTCAAGATAAGTATCTCAAATTGATAAGTGGGACTACCTTGGAAAATAATCAAAGTGTGGAAACCAAATTTCATCTCAAACCTGGGGAACAATCGAACATTTCAGAAGGTGAGTATAACAGCTTATCTGATGAAAATTATGTTGATCAAGAAGAAAGTTCAGATTATAGTAGAGACTACGCTAGTTTGGACAGTGAGGATAGCAACAGTGACAGCCAAAAAGAAGCTTTAATAGAGATTCTCAACTCCCGAGCTTTAGTGGATGTCGCAGTGAATAATGCTTTTGATAATACCATTACATATGGCCACTTATCCCTAAAAGGCAGAGGTAGAGGCAGTGGAAGAGATAATAATAGAAGGGGCAGAAATTCAATAAGAGACAGAGGAGGCAATCAACAATTCCAATGGTCTGATAAGACTTCAAAGGGTTCTAATTCTCTCAATGTTGATCATGTTAAAGTCTCTTTATTGGAATATAAGGAGCATAAATTTTGGTGGTGCTCTAGAGAGACTTAAACAATCTATCAATTCTGAAAAGTATCATATCATTGCTTTAGCTGAATCTTTCCAAACTATTGATAAATTTAAAAAATACAGAAAACTGTTGGGTTATCAAAATGCATGCTCTAATAGTAACAGCCAATTGTGGATTTTTTGGGATTCTAATACTAATTGTGTTATTAAGGAGGAAGATGAACAACAAAACTCTTGTGAAGTTAATGTACAGGGTTCTATCCTTTTAATTATCTACATTTATGCTAAATGTGATGCTAATACAAGAGTTGACCTTTGGAATAAGCTAAGGAGCATAAGTTCAAACTACGATCTTCCATGGGTGGTTAGTGGAGACTTCAATTGTATTGTGGATCTGGCTGAGAAAAAAGGAGGCACACCTCATCGAATGTCCAAGAGATTGATTTCATGCAATGCATAATGGACTGTAATCTCATTAATGCAGGATTATCTGGATCTCCTTTTACATGGTGCAATGGTTGGGCTCCTGACAGAAGAGTTTGGGAAAGGACAGATAGAGTCCTTACTAATTATAAATGGGTTAATCTGTTTGACTCCACTAATATCAACTTCTCATCAAAACAGGTTCTGATCGTTCCCCTTTGTTCATTACGGCATCCAACCATACAAGGAATCATATCAAATATTTTATGTTCCTAGATTTTTGGACGAAAAAACCTGATTTTCGAAGTGTTGTTGAATGTGCCTGGAACATTGAAGTGACTGGTACACCCTTATGGAAATTTCATCTCAAGCTTAAGTATGTTTCTAAAGCCTTATCTGATTGGTCAAGAAACGCGGTTAGGAACATTTTCAATACAATTAAAGCTTAAAAAAAAGAGTGGCAGATATGGAGGCTAAGTCAATCATTGATAATTCTAAATCTATCAGAACAATTCTTAATTATGCTAATTTGAGCTTGTTCTTTCTTACAAAAAAGAATAATCCTTCGGGGGACAAAAATCCGGCATAAAGTGGTTTGTAGAAGGTGAAGTCAGTTCCAAGTTCTTTCACTCTGTGATTAAAGGCAAAAAAAGACGACTTAACCTGACTACTATTAAAGATGATCAAGGTGAGTGGATAGTCGGGGAAGACAATATTGTTGAAGAGGCCATAAAATTCTTTAAAAAACATCTCTAAAGAAGACACTGTCAAGGATAGTAAAATCATGGAGTGTATTCCAAAGTTGATCACTGAGGAAGATAACATCAATCTGATTGCTCCTACTTCATTGGATGAATTAAAAGACATCGTATTTTCCATGAGCACTCAAAGTGCGCCAGGACCAAATGGAATCTCAGGTAAGTTTTACCATTCTTGTTGGAATAAACATGATCTGCTCATGATGGTACTTGATTTCTTTGTTGGTACCCCTCTTCCTCGATCTCTTAGTCACTCTTGTCTAGTTATGATTCCTAAGGTTGAAACCCCTCAACAGTTCACTGATCGTAGACCGATTAGCCTTAGTAATTTTTCTAGCAAGATTATCTCTAAATTGCTTAATCAAAGATTGTACCCCCTTATGAATAAAATTATCTCTCCTTAGCATACTAGATTTATTAAAGGTAGGTCTATCTCCGACAACATCTTATTAACTCAAGAATTGGTTCATAATATTAATCAGTCTCCTAATTTAGGCTATTTGGTTATAAAATTTGATATGACCAAGACCTACGATAAAGTAAATTGGGATTTTCTCTGTCTTATGCTAAGAAAAATGGGCTTCTCTGACATTTGGATTGATAGAATTTGGAGACTCCTTTCTAACAATTGGTATTTAATAAATATCAATGGTGGAATACATGGCTTTTTCAAATATAGTCGTGGATTAAAACAAGGTGATCCCTTATCCCCATCTCTTTTTGTTATCTGTGCTGAGTTGTTGTCTAGATCGTTAACTATTCTCCCTAATGATGGCTTTATTCCTTACTTTGCGCAAAAAAAGGACCTTTGATTACGCATCTTTGTTATGCTGATGATACCATTCTTTTTTCTTCTGGAGACCAACCATCTTTTAATATGATGATGAACAGGCTCAACATGTATGAAAAAGTATCTGGTCATCTTATTAATAAAAATAAATCTGGTTTTCTTTTATCGGTTAATTTTCCTCTTGATTATATTCATGATGTGGAGAATGTCACAGGGTTCTCTCAATTAAAATTTCCTTTTCAATATTTGGGGTGCCCCATTTACAAAAGAAAGAATAAAATTGTTTACTTCAACAACATGGTTGCCAAAGTTTCTCACAAGCTTCAAGGATGGCAAGGTAATTTTCTATCTTACGGTGGCAAAGCTACCCTTATCAAGTCTATTTTATATTCCCTTCCTCTCCACCTACTGTCGGTTTTATATCCTCCTAAAGGTGTCTTAAATAAAATTGAGAAGATCTTTAATAATTTTTTGGGGGCTTTGAGCATAATAAGAAATAACATCATTGGAAAGCTTGGCATGATCTTTCTTACCCTATTGTAGAATGTGGTGTTGGTTTCAGGTCATTAAGAGATTTTTGTAACATCTTTTCTGCAAAGATTTGGTGGAATTTCAAAACTAAACATAGTCTGCTAAGACATTTTCTTCAGACTAAATATTGCAAGAGAAAACATCCGGTCATGAGAAAATGGTGTTATAGCCAATCTCAAAATTGGAACTTATGGATGTGAAAATTCAGGCTGAATAATCCATTTTGTGGAAGATCGCAAAAGGTAATGTTTCCTTTTGGTGGGATAACTGGCCAGGTAAAGGAGCCTTGGCTAAACTCATTAATTTTGATAACGCTCCTAGAAGCATCAAAGTGAATGATTTTTTTACTAATACAGGTTGGAATATTTCTAGCCTTAATGATGAACTCCCTAGCAACATCACTAATGATATTAAGGATATACAAATTCATCCTAATATGAATTATTGGCCTATTTGGACTGTTGAGTCTACATGTGTTTTTTCTTGTAAAAGTACATGACATTTTATGAGAGCTCACAAGGCTCATTCTTTCACCTCTTCTATCATTTGGCACAAGAAAATTCTGTTCAAGATTTTGTTCTTTATGCTTAGAATGATGGAAAATAAATTCCTACAAATATGGCTCTAAAAAACTAAAATTCCTATCCCGTCTATGTGTTCTTGTTGCAATATTCATGTAGAGGAAACTACTATGCATTTCTTTGGTAGGAGTCAAACTGCTACTCAAGTTTGGTCTTACTTTTGTTTGAGTTGTGGCATCCAATTTTGGCAACTTTAGACAAATTGTCATGTCTTGGTGGCTTGCTATAACCAAGAATAAGATTCACAAAGCTTTTATACAATGTTTGTCTGCTATAATTAGTTGGTAAATTTAGAAAAACAGATAAAGTGCACTATATTATTAAACAGGCCATCAAAATAATGCATATGCTTATCAATAGTCTTTTTCCTATCTTTAGCACTCATCTTGGATGGCGCAAACTCTGTAGCAATATTGAAACAGCTAAGCAGGTGATCAAGATCAAGATCAAGAAGGTTCTATGGAAGAAACCAGATAGTGGTTGGCATAAACTCAATACAGATGCTTGCAGCATAGGTAATCCAGGTAGTGCTGGAGGAGGTGGAATCATTCGAAACAGTGATGGAAGTTTCAAGCTTGCATATACATAAAAATACGGAGTGTGTAGTAATAATGTAGCTCTATTCTTCGAGGTGTAAAAATATGCTCTATAATGGGTCTCTCAACGTGATTGTGAAAGCTGACTCCCAACTCATTATCAACATGATTAATCACAAAATGAAGAGTTTTTGGGAGATTTTTTTATGTTATTGATCAGATCAACCAACTCTTCAGTGGAAAAAACTTTATTTTTGTGCGTTCTTACAAAGAGGGAAGTATAATAGCTGATCACTTGGCAAATTTGGGAGAATCTACTAATGAGAATCTCATAATAGACTACCTTAGTTTTCTCCCTCCATCTATCAGAGCTTTGTTGAGTTTGGATCAACAAGAAATTCCTAACTTCAGGTTCAAACAAAGAAATAACCATTTTGTGAATAATGATGTTGGCCTTGGATAGTTATATATTGATATTGTCTTTTTGCATAGCATCCACTTGTATAAGTGGTAGTAGTCCTTGGAAGACTATCATGATCTTTAAGCTAATGTTTTTGTCAAACTTGAGCAAAGAGATAGTTTACCTCTTCCTTTTTCTTGTTCTGGAGGCTATGGTCTATGTCCTTCTCCATGTACTCATTTTCTTCTTTAATTTACAGGTTGGGGTCAATGTCTGAACCCCCAAGATAAATTGTTTTTTATAAAAAAAAAATCGCACATTGGTGGATCTTTTAATTGTCTGATTGTTATGATCGTAATTTTTATTTCTTAAGTCTTAAATTGAGAATTTATGATATGTTAGTTTAATTTAATTTTAAAGTGAGTCTCTATCTCTACCGGCAAATGAATGCTTTTTTTATTTTCTTTTAATGTCCATGTTGAAGTATTTATCTTGATTAGTAGTTTTGTTTTCATTTAATCATGTATTACAACAAGAAGAAGTCCAAGACGATGGAAGAAAGTGACCTAAACAATTTTAATTGAATATGTTGCACCGACCTGCAAAGACAAAGGTATTTAATAGCAATGATATGGATAATGATACAACCAATATGCAACAAGTAGCATTATGATTTTTAAAAAATGATGTAATTGAGACTCTCAATTAAATCATGGAGTGACATCATTTGTATGTTAAGAAATTAGATAAATCTCATGTTCTATGCAACATTCTTCTGATTATATTTATTATTTCATTCAATACGAAGCATCATATTTGTTCATATAATTATATTTCCTCTAATACAAAGTATTGTGTCTGTTGAAACCAATACAAGCACGGGCTAATTTCATCTGGTACATTAATAAGGATCATTTTAGTCATTTGAATATTTAAAAACAATCTTTGATAAATTATAATTTTCAGAATTTTATGAAAAATGTACAAATCGTAATGATTAATACGATATGTCAACGATGATATGTGCACTTTCTGGAATTACATTATTAATAAGGATAATTTTAGACATTTGAATATATAAAAACAATCTTTAATAATTTATAGTTTTTTTGAATTTATGAAAAATGTACAAATCATAATAATTAATACCATAAAAAAATTGTGCTCAAATTAAAATTTGAAATGGCTAAAAAGTAGTAAAATCACAATAACTAACAACTAAAGACATATAAAAATATTTGTAAGACATAAAATATTTAATTGACTCTCAAAATTCTACAGGTGTCATCGTGCCACGTAAATTAAAACATAAATAGTTACATATATTATCTGAAAATTATGTAAAAGAAAAATACTATAGGGCACAGTAATTAACTTACTCTATTTATAAATTAAAAAAAATATGTATTTGACTATCAAAATTTCCTTTATAAAAAATTATTAAGTCAATGTTGGCACGAGCTCTAATGTCTAAGGCCTCATTTGTTTTCATTAAGATTAAGACGTTGCACTTAATGAGGGTCTGAATCTTAATCAATCAGATTCGCCTCATTCAGTGTGTTTGTTTTTTAGGATTGCATCTTAGTTATCAGATTCAGATCATTAAGTTTGTTTGTTTTATTTCCTTATAAGCCTCTTAATGAGTCTGAATACATCTGATTGAATCAGATCTGTAACGCACTCTTAACACCATTCAGACTCAAAAAGAAGACTCATCCTATCTTAATCTGTTACGCACTCTTAACACCATTCAGACTCAAAAATAAGACTCATCCTATCTTAATTCAACTACATCACAGCAATTTATAAAAAAAATTCTTATTTAATTAATGTTAATTATATGCTTATTGTTATAATTTTCTTTATTCTTACTAACTTGATATACGCCTTTTACTTTCATAAATAAATATATATAGTAGAATTGATAAGCATTCATGATATAATATTAGCACGGTTTCAGAAAATAAAAAATGTATTAATTATTTGATTGATAACAACAACAATGTCCATTATAAAATAAAATGTTTTCATAAACATTATATTACTACTCTATAGAAACTATTTTTACATGACATTAGATTAGATTCTCAAAGTTTTTGAGTACAAAGAATAGTCATATTAATGATGTAACTTAATGTTAAAATTTTAATAGATAAATCATATTACCTTGTCACGATAAAAATATTCAAAATATTATTTTCCATAAAAAAATTACTAAAATGAGGTTTTTATAATATTTTATTGATATAGCGTTTAATTTCATATGTACATTCAGATATTGAAAACAAACGGTCCTAATAATCCAGTGTTCAGATTCAGAGATAACATCTTAATATTTAAATGTGTATTCGGATTCAGACGTCTTAATCTTAATAGAAACAAATGAGGCCTAAGATTAAGATGTCAAAATTTAAATAGTTATCTAAATATTAAGATGTTCTTTCTGTCTGAACTTTAAATCATTAAGATTTTTTGTTTTCAATATCTTAATATGCATAATATTTTTTTAAATTAGAAATTAAACACTATATCAATAAAAGTTATAATCTAGACCAAGAATACTTCTTCCAAACAATTATTTTAAGTATAAGATTAAAACACACTCCAGAAAAAAGATGATTTATTTATTTTCTCAAACAATTTTTTCTCAAGAAACAATGATAACTTCTTCCAGAGAAATTTTGACAACAAACGAATTGTGACAAGAAGAGTTCTTCATAAATATCAATTCACTCAAAAATATTTTATATATTAAAAATATCAGATAAATACTTGTAAAAGATTCTGAAAAAAACTTAGTTATCAAAAGAAAAAAAAAGGTAATTGATTGGAAAAGAAGAGGAAGAAATTCGAAACTTTGTCCAAAAGAGAAACAATGAAGAAGAGAATTTGTTAATTAAAAAAACGCTTATTATTTTAGTAGAGTCTGAATGATATCAAGACTCCGTTATATATCTGATTCATTCAGACTTATTAAGACCTATTAAGAGGTTCTCTAAAAAAAGAAACAAATGGAGTTAATAAAATGAATCTTAATAATTAAGATTCAGACCTAAAAATCAAACGCACTTAATGGGTTAAATTCGAATGATTAAGATTCAAACCCTAATTAAGTGCAAACAAATGATGTCTAAGACAAGGACATGTGTTTGTTGGAATTATAGTACTTTTAAGCGACATTTGGTCATTTTAAATGTTTAAAAACAATATGTAATAATTTATCTAGAAATTACGG
>NC_028640.1:61221968-61225731 GCF_001406875.1 Solanum pennellii
TACAAATCACAATAATTAATTTTATAAAAAAAACATATAAAAATTTTATGGTCAAATTAAAATTTGATTGACTTCCCAAAGTTGTATTTGTATCACGTAAATTGGATCAAATAAAGTAACATATATTATTTGAAAGAAAGTACTATAAAGCGCAATAATTAACAACTTAAAATTTTTAAAAGACTTAAAATATTTGATTAATTTTTGAAATTATATAGGTGTCACATAAATTGGGATCGAAGAAGTTACATATTTAATCTGAAAATTAAATAAAAAATATGATAAATCACAATAGTTAACTTAAAATATTTACAAATTATAAAAAAAATGGTTGACTCTTGAATTTCATTTACATCACATAAATTGAGACAGAGAATAATATATATTGGTTGGCACGGGCTTCATTGTCTAGTGTATTATACATAAGAGTAGGGGTGGGAATGGGGTAGGGCGGGCGGGTTTAGGTAATGTGAGGCGGGTTGGGTTTAAAATTGCGCAAGGATAGTTATGGGGTTTGAAGTGGATTTTTTGAAATAAATACGAGGCAGGGGGGTTGCGGATCTATGCGGATTTAAACTTAATTTTATCTTTGATATACCATAAGAGTGATAGAATATTAAAATAGTTTCTTTAAGATTACTAAATATTCAAGATAGTAAATGAAAATGGTTCAACCAAAACTAATATAATTTCTTGTATACTTTCTAATTGGGTTTTAAAAATAAAATTTTAAAATTATTTATTAAATTGATATTACTTAATGAGAAAATGAATTTAATTTTATAAATCTTAATTTTAGTAATTAGTATCATACTTAACTAGAAAAGAAAAATATTACTTATGCAGAATGAGTTCCTGCGAGACAAGTCTAGATGATATGAATTGAAAATGAAAAAAAATTATTATGTGAGACAAAACGAAGTGGAAAAATTTTGTGAGCTCAACCCACCTCGTCTTACTACCATCCCCGTATAAGAGAATCCTCAAGCCAGCATCTCTCAATCATAGAAAAATTAAATAGCACAATGACCGAAAAACAATGTTAGGTGAAGAGGGTAACTTTTCTTCTTATAAAGTTAACTAATCATAAATGTATGACAATAATAATTTGCAAATATGATCTTATTTTTATAGTTAATTAAAAAGGATCAAAATTAAATATAAGTTATTTTGTTTTATTGAGTTTCATATCTGAATTATTGAGTGAGTAAAAAGTTATTATTCAATGGTTAGCAACACACACTTACAAGTTACATGTATATTAAATATTTGTCTAGAAATGGTTATAAGCGTGTTTGTCTATTGAATTCTCTCCTTTCAAATTCTAGATATTGATGTCACGGCAGAGACGAGACCACAATTAAAAAGGTGAAGAAGATTGTAAATGTCACGGTTGGAATAAATTAATTTCTACGATGTAATTTTTTTTTTCTTTTAACTCTTTTTACCAAACCTTTTAATTCAATATCAATTTTTTTAGATTTGCTGCTGTGAATTATTTTCATGTGGAGTGTCATGTCATAAATTTTTTAAATAAAATAGAGAATGTGCACATCGTATATTGAAATTTTGTGGGACTCTACAAGGGATATTCAATTCGAATTGAAACTCTAGAAGGTGTGTTCGTATCATGCCCCAATCTAGCAGAGGCGCAACAGAGACTCAATTCTTCACTTGACCGAACGAATCAACTAACACATAGAGAAAATGAAACAGTGAGGGATGACAAGGCAGTCATAATAACCTGTTGAAACAAAATAACTAAAACGACTAGGTCACAATAATATGAAAGAAAAAAATAGGATGGAAAGGCCAACTTAGAGATAAGAACTAGCATGACGACGAGGCATCATCTATGACTACGAATACAATAAATCAATAAGGCTATAAATGGAAGCTGAGAAAATCCAACCAAAAATGTCAACAAGTCTCTACGAATACTACAACTCAACTGGTTGGTTAAGTCCCAATGACGCCAATAACTACATACAAAACTCAAGTATGTAAAATTTATACCAACCAACAACTCTAGGAAAAATGGAGATTATCAATCCACAACTGAGACGATAGGCCGGTCAAGATATCAGTTAAAACCTGCAGCACGACATGCAGCATCCCCAGGCAATGAAACGTCAGTACGAATGAAAGTGTACTGGTATGTAAGGAGGAAAATGATGACATAAATAATTGTGATATAAAGGGTAATAGACATATCACTTAAAACTCGAACTCTAGTAGCCTTGACCAATGAGGTTACTGAAATGACCTCCTTGTTTCTTAAGTCTTGTAAGCATATTGGAAATTTACTAACATCCCACTTATTTTTAATAGTTTATAGTTAATTTGGAATGATCCATACTCAAGAGGCAACGAGTTTAGAATAAAATGAACAAGAAGATGTCATCCATTTTCATTCACAAGGCCTGAAGTCTTGCTGCAATGTTGGTAATCTCGATGATATGATTTTACATACGACGCGACCCATTAAATATCGTGGGCATGAGTTCACCCATTAGTGTACTAGCGAAAGACTTATCAACAAAACGAAAATGTTTTTCCACAAACTTAAGGTAATTCCTGACACTTTCTCTTTATGGAATAGTACTTTTAATGTTGTTAGTAACAGTCATTCGCATAAATATAAGACTCAATCTATTAGAGCCCTTACATGATTTATGAAAAGATTTCTCATTCTCACCGCTCTTATTAGTAATGACAGTATGCTTGTCATTCACCAGAGCCAAGTCAAGATCCATCACACCTAAGTGAAACTGGACTTGTTTATGCTATTCAGAGAAGTTCAATTCATTGAGCACATAACATACGAAGCATGTATATAGAAGAGGAATAATTGCAAAATAGATATACATGCTCACAAATTAGAAAATAATGTGAATTCAGTAAAGCAATAAAAACATATCATAGTTTTCCTTTGGATAGATACTACGACATATCATCATAATTCAAATGTCAAATTTATCTTTAATAGGTATTTAAATATTTTTAATGAAACATATATTACATCTTTGGGTATACAATATATGTTTGACTAAAAATATTAATTTACCTCATAATTTTCACTATTCGCAGAATGATATATTCACCTATGGTTAAATTCTTAAGTTCTAGCAATAGTGAAAGTCAATTTATCTATTTATTATTCAATATATACATTTAATTAACTATCATAGATAAATACAATTTTATGAATGCATGTTTTTCTTAACCATACTAGTTTAACCACTTTGGGTGACTAAAAAGCTATATAAATACAAATACACATAACATCATAAATTTTTGTGCATGTGAATAATTTTATACATTTTAGTTTGACCCCTTTGATGACTACAAAATTATAGAAACATAGTACATGCATCGAGTGATCATAAATATTATATGTGTAGACATTAATTTCTCTAGTCTGACTACTTTGGTGACTAACAACCTATATTACACTAAATACATACATATTATTTATTACTTAGCGAAATGATCACTTTAATTTATGGAAAAATTGTATAAAATAGCAAAATATTAATTCAAATTAAATGCTATAACTACAGTACGATTTAATTGTAACCCGTAGCAAACAATTATCGTTCGCCTCTCTCCCAAGATTTCTCGCTCGCCACTCTCCATTTCTCGCTCTCCAGTATCTCTTTCGCCTCTCTCACTTTATAGAAACACAAATTTATTTGTATAAAGCGAGAGAAATATATATATATATATATATATATATATATATATATATATATATATATAT
>NC_028640.1:61226085-61247259 GCF_001406875.1 Solanum pennellii
TATATATATATATATATATATATATTATGCACTTATAATAATACAAATATAGATCTTCCCCTACCCAGTTTTCTTTTATTTTTTTTATCTTTCTCGCTTTATACAAACACAAACTATACAAATTACAATGTATAATTTGTGTTGTATAAAGCGAGAGAGAGAGAGATTTGATATACAAATGTTTTATTTTGATTCAATTGTATAGAAATTCAAATTTTATGCAGTTATACAAACACATAAAAATTGATTTGAGAGGTTGCCAACGATTTATACAAAGGAGAGAGCGCAATTATACAAACTATAACTATAGCTTACAAATATTATTTTTTGTGTTTGCTAAACCTAAAAGTTACTCGTAATTTATTGGACAATTTAAAACAAGGCTAATTATTACATCATGGAAAGATTAATTGAAGAGTTTAAACACCTTAAGAAGTCAAACGCATAATTACGCTAAAAAAATTCAATGAGAAATCTAAACATAATTTAATTGGTCAAATTATAGATTGGTAGTCACAATATATTTATTAAACGACCAAAATTGCATGGTACATGAACTTTGACCAAATATATAAAATATTTTATAGTTTTAAGTTAATCAAACCCAGTATTGACTAAAAAGAAATTAGGGCATATAAACTGCTCTACACTAACTAGGCTTAATTAAGCAGCATCGTATTATGTACCTTATGGACAAGGACAATGTAAAAACTTAATTGTGTTGTATTTCTTTTCTTGTGGTCAAAGTTGTGTTAATTATAAACCTTTAATTATTGTATTACAAAGTTACATCTAATGGGATGTTTGGACAATATAACAAATAGTAGGTTGATGTCTGTGATTAATTTTTTTCCTTATTTGAATTAATTGCAACAAATATACAAAGATTATCCATTCAAACAATCTAGGTTCGGGTCACATGTAAGATTAAATATTTTAACAGATATCAGGATCTTGAATACAATAATCTTAGATAGAGATCGTTAAAAGCATATACCTGATCCAGAAGATATCATTACAGAGAAAAGTGAAAGCGTTAATCGTAAATTAATTTCTACCTCTTTGCCCTATCCTTACGTTGCCACAATTATCAACGATGAAATTAATGTAAAGAATATGTGTTAACCCTAATAGGTGGAGGGAGGACAAATTATGACTTAATCCGTTACATCTATCAAGTAACTATGTACAAACGAGATCTATTCTTCATTAAATACTATTTATGATATTACTTGTGTCACAAATAAATTTAACCCACAAGTAAATTTAGGCCAGAATTATTCCTACCGGGTTGACATTTGATTTATGTATTGTCTATAAGGTATTTTTTGAATTTACAATTTGAATTTAGATCAAATCATTGCAAATAAGCCCCAACTAATCTCAAATTTAAAATAAAGCTTCTTAACACAAATACAATCAATCCCAATCACCAATTTAATCTAATAACACCAAATCAAGAAGACCCACCTTGTCTTCTTCATTTTTTAAGGATCAATAATTGAGTTTTGAGATTTTTAAAGAAAAATCACTAGATCAATGTTTAAATTTAAATTTAGGCATTAATAATCAATATCAAAATGATTTAAATAATAATAGATATCTGTATTTAGAATTTACAATGTGCATGATATTAATAATGAATATCATAAATATTTTAATATTTTATTATAACATAATATATTTGTTATAATATATTGTTACATAATACGTGAGTATGACTATTATAGAGGAGTAATATTATCAAAAATGTATAACTTTAAGAAATGTCTTTGTTATTATAAATGGAATGTTGTTAATTGTTATAGAGAAATAAAATATAACATGAAAAATATTTTTTTAAAAAAATAGACCATTGTTGTGAAATGCTATTATAACAAATGATGGTTATAGAAAAATTTACCTGTATAAGATAAGATAAAAAATAAATTATATTCAAACTATTTATTGATTAAAATAACTTAGTACAGTATATTACAGATCATGCCCAGGGACAGAGCTATATGGAGTCGAGGGAAACCCCCTTCGTTGAAAATTAACATACATATATATATTTTTTTATATTTTTGTAATTTTAATTATTATTATTTTCTAAATAAATGTAGCTTCTATGTTATGGTTTCGTTTGAAAACTTAATTGAAATTTTCATATTTTAAATCCTTAATTACAATACACTCTATCTATTGTGTAACTATGTGATTTGTTAACTTCCTCTTTTTTGTTGTTCACGTTGAGATAAATTTAAATTTTATCTAATTATTTATATTTAATTAAATTTATCTAATTATTTATATTTAATTCAACTTATTCATATCTGATTCAACTTAGAAACTATTAATTTTTTTTGAATCTGTCAGTGAAAATTCTTTCTCCACAACTTCCGACGTCTTTCCTTGCAATTTCCTTAGAAATATGAGGGTTTGATGAAGGATTGAAAAATCTTTGAAACCAAGTTAGGAATTTGCAAGAAAATTGGATTTGGACTTTTCTTTAAACCAAATAAGGCAGCTACCGCGTATTGATTTTGCACTTTTTCTTCTTTAGCATTGTTCGTCACATTTGTTCTGACTTCTCTCTCTTTTGTCGCCCACCATACATATATTCTTTACTTCTCCTCTCCATTTTCTTCACTTTGATGCGAAGAAGAAAATGCAATGTCCCAGCAACTCCTTTCGCTACAATGCTACACAATGCGAGTGCAACCCTGGTTACTTGTTTAACTTCACAAGTAGAATATGTTACTTGTTTGATGAATGGGGTCCTGTGGAAAGTGATTCTGGGGTTGATTATAGATCTTTATCGTTTCCTGGAAGTGGTGCCCTTTTCGATTTTGATTCAATTAGGAGGTTAACTCAATCGCAAGCTGTCTTTCTTGAAGCTACTCTTATTATGTTGCTTTCTTGGCTTTGTTTCTGTTTTTTTGCTCGGTGTGCTCCGCTTGGTGATGGCCGTTCTATTTGGTTTAAGATCCGATGGTGGATTAGTCGACTTGATATCTGCTTTGCATCTCGGCACTGGCTTGTATGATTTCTATCTCTTTCTTTGTTACTTTTGTTTTTAGGATGGAATTTTATGGTTAATTTTACTTATTATTTCATGATTAGTAGATTTGTGAGGCATAATTTGTACTGAAAGTTAATTGGGGTTTTTTAACATAGCTAGTTGGGCATAGATTTGAAACTTAAGTTTTGATTTTGCTAACTGAATTTACTAAAAGTTGCGGAAAATTTATGGAATGTTTTGAATTTTGGGAAGCCATATGTGACAACCAGTTTTGGAAAAGAAGGAACATATACTTTGGGTTATTAGCAGGTTTTGAGCATGTACAGTTCTCTGGTATGGTTTATGTTGAGTGGATATGAAGATTCAAAAGAAGACCTACAAAAATAGGTTTATAGGAAGAACTCTCTTTGTTTTTTATAATTTATACCTTGCCTAACTCTAATTTGTCAACATCAATTTAAAGGCATAATACATGAAATGACCCGTAACTTGGTGTTAGCTAACAACTATGACCCTTAACTTTGGGTGTGCACAAGTAGACACTTAAGTTTTTATAAAATTGATCAAATAGACATATTCGTCCTACATGGCACCCCACATGGCAATTTTGTGTCCTATGTGGCATCCTAATGTATTATGCCATGTAGGATACGTGTGTTTACTTGTTCAATTTTATACAAGTTTAAAGTGCCTACTTGTGCACACTCAAAGTTGGAGGGCATAGTTATCCGTTGAAGCCAAGTTAAGGAATCCCCAATTAAAACAAATAGGACCTTGATTTAGATTTAAGACCAAGCAAGAAGAAGGATATATTCTTGTTGAATGAACTCACCTTTCAGTTCTGGTGTCATAAATGCTATCTTCTTGTTGCTTCAATAATGAGTTTTAACTGTCGTATATTATATTGTGCGTGATTGCTTTTTCAATGTAATCTCCAATTGGTGGTTCTCAGAAATTTGTGAAAGTAATCAAAGTCTGGAGGTGAATCAGTGATTTGAGGGACTATCAGGGATGATGTGGTTGGTTTGTTGAGTGTGACACAAAATGATTTTCTATAATAGTTACGTAGTTCTTAGTTGCAAGAATTATGTTGGATATTTTGCTTATGTTCCCTGGAACTGAAAGGAGAACTGGGAATATGATAAATGGAGAAAGTGCAAGATGGCACAAGCCAAAGTTATCCTTAGCACCCTGTAGCCTAAGTAAGATATTCACTTCCAAACACTAATGAGAGCTTAAAAAGAAAGGGGAATTAAGTTCAGATTGCCTTCCTATCCATAATTAAAACTTGAAAAAGGAAAAAACAAAAAGAGACGGAAAATCATCATAAATCTCTTGCTATAGCTGCCTCTAAGGTATGACACAAACTTGAGCTAAAAAAAAGGAGGCGGAGATCATAAAAAAGGGCAAGAATCAATATTTTAAAAAGCTTCTTAATGTTGGTTTTCTTCAATAAAGCCCTGCTTGCTTATCAAATAGAACTGTAAAAAAAAATAAAAGGGTTGATGCAGAAGTATAAGTATGATGAGTCTTTCTTCTATTTATTTTTAATTCAAATCATTTACCATACCCATTTTTAGGCTTGTAATGATTGATTTCAAATGCTATTTGCTGCTTTCTCTAGGTGATGTATTGAAGTTATTCTGTATAGAATTTTCTTGAGGTGTTCTACTATTTTGATATTAATTATGGAATTGATGATCTTATAGTCAAGAGCTGAAATAGTACCACCAGTTAATATCCAGGAGTAGTAACCAGAGCTGTGGAAAATTTCCTTAAGCCATTTAGTTTGAGAATTACCTCTTCCATTCTCTCAAGACACTTGATTGAGTGCTTGAATATCAGTTGCATTCTCCTGGGATGCTCATTTGTAGTATCACCTATCAAAGTAAAGAAAGGGAATTAACAGTGGAAAGGTCATGTTTATCTGCTATCCCGTTCTAGCTTTCCCTTGAGTTTTCTTTTTTGGAGAGAGCTTACAGCGATAATTCATTTTAATCTAAGGTTATTTCTTAGGAAAGATCTATGTTTCCAGTCTTGTTTTGCTATTGGTAAGGAGCTCATACTTCAATATGCTTTGACATATTAAACTAGGATCTATTATCTCATCCTGAAGCCATTAGATTTCAGTTCCAATCTTGTCACTAAGAAGTTCTGTGTTGTTTGCATTTTGCATCCTTAATGTATGCATCATCTTAACTTTTGCACTGTATCCTTTGTTTTTCACAATTTGTCTCTTTATGTATACACCACTTTTTGTTTAACATTCTATCCTTTGTTATTTTCATTATTTACCCCCTAAGATGTGCATTGCTATTTTATTATTTGTACTGGGTACTGCAAGAATATATGTTTCATCTCCATATTCTCTTTCTACAGCATTTATAATTCCTTTTTCATGTAAAACAGATGTCCAACAACTCTAATTTTCCCACTACTTTTCATATTCCACTCACTAACTTCATTAGTTGTCTCAATTACCGCCGTATTCTCACTTGAAAATGACATGGTTTTCCCAGTCATAGAGAAAGTTTTTACCTCTGTCAAAATTGATAAAGGTCCTTTTAGTCAAAGGTACTTCATTTTGCCATTTAAGCAATCTCTAGATTGAGAACCCAATTTCTTAACATTTGATTGAGACACGTTTAGATGGAGAGTTATAGATAGTTAGGATCATATAACTGACCCAACCTAGATATTTAAGCAATCCTTTGAAGATGAAGTCTTTAGCACAATCCTCCACTAAGTATTGAAATGCATGTATTTGGATAATAAGGAGTTGGAGATGTTGTATGGAGAAAATAGATAAGTGTATATTGTTTCAGTGTCACAGAGCCCTTGATGTTTACTATTCCAACCTACACATTCATAAAATGAAATGTTTAATAAGTTTGTGAGGGATAGGGTGCAAATGATATGATGCATATTTAGGGGCACATCTTAATAAACAAAGGAGCATATAAATTAAAAATGGTGCACAAAATAAGGAAAATTAGAAGAGGATGGGTGCAAAATGAAAAATGGTGCATGCATTAAGGGTGCAAAATGAGAAGAACTCAAAAAGTGCCTCTAATAGGCGAATGAAAGTACATGGATAACTGGATCATAACTCCAGGACTGGAGGCCACTTTGCACCAGCACTGAATATGGATAACGTTTTCCTGAACTAATAATGAGAAGTAGTTTATTAGGAATAGACTAAGTCGGGGTATTTCTTTTTGCCAGTTTTTAGAGTGATGGTGATACACTTCTGGGCGATGGTAATGGTCAATTAAAGTCATTTTAGTTGCTTAAGCTATGCTTCAAAATGGTACTATGCGAACTGGCTGTATTTATTACTTCAAAGTTGGTACCTCAGTTTTGGTGAGCTGCAGTCTGCAGTAGTAGTAGTGTGGATTAGTAAACCTTCAATTCAGTTTCTGCAGGGTTAATACATGTCGGATTTGAGTCTTAGAGTAGTCAGTAGTGCAAGGCCTTTCAGATTCCTTCCCTCATTTGTGTATATATAAGGACATCTCATTCTCTAGTCTCCTAAATGTTTCGTATCAAAATAGTCTTTTTATCTGACTAAATAAGAATAGTTTTCTATGCCAGTCTTTAGTGTCATTGATTCTCACAAAAGGAGTTCATACTTCAATTATATTGACAAATAACCAATGCATCATAAATTGAGTTAGTGTAGGGTCTTGAGTACAACTCGATCCTCTAACCTCCTCTCTTTTTTCTTTCATGGTTACCTTTTTTCTTCTTTTTCTAACCATTTAATTCCAGGTTTTCTAACACTAGCAGTCTGTTCAGTTGAATGAAGGGTTTTATCGACTTCTGGGTCAATTTCGTTCTTGCACAGCCATTTCTCTTTTGCATGATGTTTGCTGAAGTTGCAATTGTGACAGGGAACTTCTCCTCATTAACTTTTGTATCCCAGTAGGTACTGATATATTAACAAATTACCTTACCAAAAAAAACAAGTTCTCTTTTGCATGATGTTTGCATTCTGTAGTAGATTTGGAACTTCATCTGAATGATAATTAAAATTTAATAGCTCAAGTCGTATGTGAGAAAGACAAGTATCCAATGAATTGGTGCTGTAATTCTAGGTATTGTCAACCTATGAACCACAATATGTGTGCAGTACGGGTATAATTTGAAGATGATTTAAACAATTAGGGTATGTACTAGACACCATTGTTACCACCCAAAAAAAAAAAGAACAAAGAAAATGGGAACTGGGATGCAATACGAACGGGATACAAAAAATAGTCTTCCAGTTTTCAGTAAGGATTTGTGATCTAAATTCTAAAGACTGTTGTAAGAAGCATGAATAAGTATTTAATGCAAAGATTAGAACAGACACATTCATAAAGAACCCAGGTTTGTGAAATTGAGCCTCCTCCTCCTCCTCTTGCTGATGCTTCTCTCTCTTCTTGCTCAAGTGAGACGAAGAAGACTCCCTCCTCTTATTTTCCTCTTAATTTTGGAATGGTTCTTCGCAGAGAAACATTGTTAATGATATAGAAACCATAGACATATTAGAATCCTTATCATTTAGGAGTCATGTTCATTGTTTTTTGAGAGAATAAAATTTTCATCTGAGGCAGTAGGAAGGTTATCACTTTAACACAAAGTTTCTTCTTATGTGTCCCTATAGTACCCGACGCCGACAAAGCAAAACTAACACTCGACTTTAACAAAATATAATATGCAGATTTTTTTTGATAACTGTGGTACTTGGGTCATCTTACGTGCACCTCGTGCACCTCGACTAATCCTATTGATATTTGCTACCTCTCACTAGTACATGTACCCGGTAACTCTATTCACCTGGGCTTGGATAGAGAGGAAGAAATCATCCTGTGTTTTCCCCCCACTAGAATTTTAATTTGAGACCTCATGGTTCTAAACCTACTTCATTCAACTGGAACCTCACTCGTCTTCTTCCTTGGGAGAATGGATTGTGACAAGATCTGGAAGAGGTGTTGTTGGACTGTGCGTTCTTTTGGATCCCAATCAAGCACGGTTTCTCGATCTTGATGCCAAGTACTCCCTGACCCTATCTTAAGAGAACATTTCTTGCTGCAGAATCAGTATACACATTCACAGGTTGACCCGAAGAAATCATGTAACCATCTTTGAACTTCATGAAGTTGCACACGGAGTTCTCAATTTTCCACTGACAATCATGAATCAATCACCCCACTTTTCTTGGCTCCACTATCCATGATAAATCACAGAACACAATACATGCACTCAGACGGCAAGACCGCATAGGAGCTCGTATTGCATACAGCTCTGTAGTGTTTTCTTCAGAATTGAATTTCTTTTGGACAACTGATGTCAGTTCCCTCCCTGATCCTCCTCCCCTTCTCACTTGTAATCCGAGTATGAGCGGCTCTGACGATGACCTCAGTCCTCATAGGAGTGATTCTAACCTCCACTCCAGAATATCCATCTTCTGCTAACTCACGTGTTAACACTTAATTTAGCTCCTCGAAAAACATACCATCTGCCACGAACGTCTTCTTTTTGCTCATTTGAGTAGCTCTGTTTGCTCTCTTTGGATGTTTGTAGTCATGTTGACTTTTGATTCTGTCATTACATTGTTAATGGTGTAGAGACCACCTAGGCTTAATAGATTCCTTATGATTTTAGGAGTCATGTTCACTTTTTAAGCTCTCATTACATTGTTAGTGGTGTAGAGACCACCTAGACTTATTAGACTATTAATCATTTTAGGAGTCATGTTCACTTCTAAGTTTTTATTACCTACTTGGTAGGGACTGATATAAAATTTACTTTACTGATCTCAGAAGGGAAAAAGAAGGAAAAAAAAAGAAGCAAAGATAAGAGTCTCTTGCATCCAATCCAACCCCTAAATTCTCTTTGTTTAAGTTTTTATATTTCTTTAGTTATTAGAATAACCACATGTTCTTTTAAAATCGCATTCTGACCCCAAAAGTATCAATATTTTCCCTGCATGTCTACACTTGTAGGATACTTGAATTCTAGATTTAGAGATATGAGCATCCAGAAAAATAATAGGAAATTTCTGTGTACTTACTGAGATCACATGTTCTTAGGGGTGGATTTACCTTATAACAAGCGGTGTCCCTCGAATTGTTTTTACTATTCCACATATAAATAATATAAAAACATATATAGGTAAATAAAATGACACCACTTGACAGTTAGACTGTCTCAGTTCTGGTCTAGTGCTTTGTTATCCTCGTTCAGGTTGGCAGATCGAGCCTCAACCACGATCTATTGTTAAAAAAAATTGTACTAAAGTTGTTGACTTCTTATTAGAAAAATAAAGCACATGGATTCAAACCCATGACTTCTTGCTAGGTGAGTATAATCTAAACCACTGAACCTGAAGTTCTCTTTGTGTCAATACCAAAAAACAGTTTAACAGAAAAGACGGTTTTCACCTATGATAAATACATTTCAAAAGTGAAATTTTGTCGAGGTGAGTTGTGATAATGTACTTGAATTAAATTTTATTAATATACTCTGAATTTTTGTCTTAAAAATGATTTCATTACGATAGTTTGTTCACTTTTGAAATGTCTGTCGGCTTCTGAAAATTTCTGTGTATGCCCTTGTAGGTGCATCATATTTGATAATTGATACCATATCCAGTACTAAGAGGCAGCTCAAATTTAACATGTACTTCATAGATTATATATCTTAGTTGTTGAATAGTGGCCTTTATTCTGCTTATCGTCTCATATGCAGTATGGCAAATCAAGCATCACTGAGCCTACTTGTGATGTGGTCATCTTGTTGTACCACCAGTTGATTTTTTTGGTTTTAGCAGTTTTCTGTGTTTCTGTGATTCTGTAAAAGCTTACTTCTGTTTGTAAATTCTTGAACACACCTCTTGGCATTCTTTAGATTTTTGTTATTATGTGCACCATTTTCATGTAGGATGACCAGAAGGTAGTCATGAAGCGGAAAACAGAGCTTGGTGGAACTTTTTCAATAGCTAGCTGGATACTTTTTATTGGTCTTTTTGCTGCGTGAGTACATGATGTTTTTTCTCTCTTTAATTTCTAGTGTTCCACTATTTCTTCCAAGTATCTGGCCTGTTCTTATCTAAAAATAAAAAAGAAAATCAGCCTGTTTTTCTTCTGAATAGTATTTTCTTCCGCTGTTCTTTTTTTCTTTACCTTCTATTCCATCTATAATAGACTCTTTATATATGCTTCCACAGTTTGCTATACCATATAATAGCGAAGCGAGCTATTGAGATGCACAATGTGAGAGCAACAAATGCACCTGATTTAGCTGCTTTTATAAACGATTTGGAGTTTAATATCACTACAATCTCAAGTATGAGCTGCCTACACTTACGTGGTCTTGGAACAGTCGTAACTGGGAATCCAGGGTTGATTGACTATCGATTTGCTCCTCTTTCAACATTTGCCAACTATTCCTGTATAAACACAACTAAGGGACCGACCATTATGCTTAAGTGCAGCAGATGTCCACTTAGCCGGGACAATGCCTATATTTCATGGCAATTTGTTGATCTCCCAAATAGTCCTGCAGCAGCTGCTGGATTTCAGTTCAATCTAACAGCAACAGATCCTAAAAACAGGAAACATGTTAGCTTGGTCAGTGGGACACTGAGAAATGGAAGCCATTTTGACGACAAACCAGTTACATTTAGAGGGCTGACACCAAATATATTGAAGTTCAATTTTTTTCCGAGATTGTACCATAATTTGAATGACCTGAAGCTCATCCAACCACTACTCCATGAGTTTCTCCCAGGTTCCTCTTTTGATGAGGTAAGTCAACTCCAAGCATCACTCGAACGCCCCAACGATGGTCTAATCAACACGACATTGTATATCAATTTCCTATCTTCATATATTGTTGAGATCAAGGATCAAAATGTTATGGGACCTGGTGAGTAACATCTTCATCTCTCAGCACATTTTCTACTCTTTGTTGTCTTCTATGGTTAGTGTTCAAACCTTATGACTTTTGAAGTTTCATTCTGTCATATACTTAGACCTAGAATAATGCATGTATTGTATAAACACCTTCAGCTATGAACTTTGCAAATATCTTTCCAATCATACTTCTGCAAGAGATAATCTTGTTTCATCTTTTTGGTAAATAGCAACTTCAGTAAGAAATTTTGAGTTTATGACTGTACCATGAAATATGTTAATGATGTCTTCTCATTTTCCTACATGTTCCCAAAATTCATATATACCGAATCTAACAGCTCTTCTTTTGTAACTCATTTTCTACATTTTTGCGTATGAACTGATCAATTCCTTTTTAAGTTTGTTATTTGTCTTGAAAACTGATATAGGCGAAAGTTTTGTTACCTTTCAAAAGAAAAAAAAATTAGAAGATCTAGGTGAGTGCCTTCAGCAGTATTGTGCTTTATAAGATGATAGATATGTATTTTCCTAAATTTCCTCATTCCCTTGCTTCTCTTTGCCCTCATGTTTTCAACTTTGGGGAGAAAGCGATGGGGGAGAGGAGGGAAGTTCTGGAACTCAGTTAGTTGTTGATATCTAAATTTCTTCTATATGGGCATCTTATGCGGAACTAGGTATTTGGTGTTCTGCTGCACCCACAGAGATGTTCACTCTCTGGTCATAGTCCTAGCTGATTTGTTCAGATTCTATGCCAATTTTTTAAATGCCAAAGTTGTCCCCTAGCATTTGTTTTCTACGTGATTCATGAGAACTTTAGTTTCTCTGGCTAATACAGAGTGCATAATTAAGATTGTGCAACCTGTTAAATGCCACTGGGTATGTCATTGTAGAAAAATAACAAGGTTCAAGTTCCTTTAGGGAAAAGCCCCCGAGGACAATATGAGTACCATGCCTTGATGTTTGCTGGAAGCAGTGCTCTTTCAAAACATTATAAGTTCACTGAGCAACTTGTCTGTAGAATCAGCGAGGCAAATAAAACAATATTCCACTTAAGGCCCTACACTGCTATGTAGCAATGACATTTGCACGGTGAAATCCCACAAGTGAGGTTTGGGGAGGGTAGAATGTATGTAGACCTTACCACTACCTCATGGAGGTAGAGAGACTGTTTCCAAAAGAGCCTCGGCTCAAGTGCAACAATTCCCGGTATAAAGAAGAAGACAATGAAGAGAAATTTGAAACAAGAAACAGTGCAAAAGTAGTCAAAACAACAATTAAATCATGTGATAATTGAACTGCCATAAACAATATACTAGGGTAGATTGTTATTAACAAACAATAATAAATTATGATAAACTTAAAAAAACAAACTAGAACTATAACAATACAACTAAAACCATTGCAAACACAAGCCACCTTAAGAAAGACAACACTACACTAACTACTATCCTTCTACTCTAATACGATTCCTCCACAGCCTCCTCTCTGGGGTTATGTCCTCGGTAACCTGAAGCTATGTCATATCCTGTCTTTTCACCTCTCCCCAATACTTCTTCGTCCTACCTTTGCCTCTCCTCGTACCCTCTATAACCAACCTCTATAGCACCTTCTCACTGGTGCGTCTATGGAATCATTTTTTTCTATTTGGTATAGTTTTATGTGCTTCAAGCTTAAGAGGAATTTAAGCTTTTAGTGTGGATGCAAAAATAGTGAAGGTGGGGAAATGATAGGATAATCAAATGGGAACGTTCACCTTATCTGAAAAAATAAAGGGGAAAACAATAGGGTAATCAGATGAAGACTAGTGAGTGTTTGGATTGGCTTGTTTTAAGTACCTTTCGCTTTTAAGCTTTTTTGTATTTTTCGAGGTGTTTGGGAAACACAAAAGTTCTTTTAAGCACTTTGTTTTAGTGCCTGTTTGGATTGACTTATTTTAGGTGCTTTTAAGCCAAAATAGCTTTAAGCAGCTTTGAAGTGTTTGCTAAAGTTAAAAAGTGCTTATAGGCACTTATTTTAAAGCCAAATTTACAAAAATAAGCCAAAAGCCACAAGTCAGAAATCCTAACTTGTGCTTTTGGCTTATAAGTCATAAGCCAAAAGCCAAAAGCCAATCAAACAGGCCCTTAGGCTGAGAAAGTACAAAAAAAGCCAGAAGTTGGGTGTTTCCAACTCATGGCTTTTAGCTACTTAAAAAAACCAATCCAAACACACCCTTATTGCACTGTAGATTTGCAGGCTAAACTTGTTAAAAAGAATATTGAACTTGCTAGTCTGATGCTTCATTTCATACTTTAACTGTTGTCTAGGATATGACGCTGGACCACACCAATATTATACTCCCCAATTTATATGATGCATGTTGACTGGACAGAGTTTAAGAAAAAAGACTGACTTTTGATCTGTGTGTCAAAAATTAGCCATATATAGTTTATGTGGCTATAAGGAGATAAGGGCGGATTGGGATGCCTACAGTTAAATTGTGTTTCTAAACATAGAAAGATATCATTCTTTTTGGGATAGACTAAAAGAGAAGTGCATCGAATAAATCTAGATTCAGAGAGTAAGAAAAGAAGTCTGATGTATACCTGTGCTTCAGAAATCTGGTGTCTATTTAGTGTTTTAAGTGGTTTGTTTCATTTCAGAAGTTTTTTTGGGCAATGTTTTGATGATATCTTCCTCTCCCAAGAGTGCAGTAAGCTTCCTTGCAGATGTTGGTGGCCTTTATTGCGTTAGTATTGGCCTCTTCTTCTACATTTTGGTGCAGGTACATTCATTTTTTCATTCTTTTTGTTGCTACTACCGTATTTTATGGATTTTCATTTGTAATCTATGTTATACTGCATAACTTCATCTTACTGAGAACATGACTCTAGATAAGGAGTTGGGATTGCGTATTAGGGTATAAGGTTAGAGGGGTACACTGTTGTCTTGCCTTGCGGAGGTTTAGGCTTGTTAGTGCCTGTCGTAATACTAGTCGTACTCTTGTTGTTATGGACATATGTTGTTTATTGTGTTTCAATTGCACACTATTTTGTTCTTTCCGGTAGACTTTACACCGTGTTTCTAGACTTTACACCGTGTTTCTTATTAGCTGCTATGCTTTTCTTCATTGTTTTCTTCTTCTTTTATTTGTGTTTGATGCACTTGAGCTGAGGGTCTTACGCGAACAACCTCTCTACCTCCATGAGGTAGTGGTAAGGTATGCGTACACTCTACCCTCCTCAGACCCCACTTGGTGGATTTCATTGGGTATGTTGTTCAGTTTTTGTTACATGGACTTGTTTACATGTGTGCATCCTGTACCGGGTGTATGTTTACTACCCTGTAAAGTGCATTTTTTTGTCAATTCTTAGTATATTATGAATAATCTGCATAAAGAACCCATACTCATGTCACACCCGTTTGGCACAGTAGTCAGGCAAATGAAGTATCTGTGTAACATAGTTTTGTGGTTGAGAACAATGCGTTAACCAAAAGGAGACTTCAATGACATTTTTTCTGTTGAAATTTGCTGTAACAATAGTTGTTTGTAGTTTAGGTACTGATGGTAATGCATGGGGCTTCTCGAGTTAGGCATGTCCGCTGATTAAATCTTGGACATGGATCTCTTACGGTTTCTGCTTTTATGTGAGTTGGTAGGATTTACATTTTACAGCTACTAGATGTAGAAACTTACTGGAGCTTGATTTCTTGACAGTTTCCATTCAGTTTTCTATGTTTGTGGAGGAAAGTTTGTCTTTTGAGATACCTCTCAAATCTGCTCAGTGCTAATTTTTGTCTTTTGAGATACCTCTCAAATCTGCTCAGTGCTAATTTTTGTCTTTTGAGATACCTCTCAAATCTGCTCAGTGCTAATTTCTTTATGAAGCATCAAATAAGAAAAGAAAAACAAAGTTGGGCAAAGTTTTTTGTCTGACACTTGATTTTTTGTGTATCATATCTACTCCTATCAACCAAAACGTTCAAGATTAAGACATTTTGTTCCGATGTGCATAGTTATTTACCTCTACATTGGAATGTGGGTCAGACATTAAGATTGATCTGGTGTCTGAACTTAGTAGTGATGGAAGAAAGGGACTCTGAAGATACTTGAAATTGTAAAAATGTATGAAGTAAATTTAGAGTGTTTACTTCTTTTCATGGAAAATTTAGAGTGATAGATCCTTATGGCTATACTTTCTTATTTTTGTCGATATTCCTATGCTACAGTGTGAATATAGGATAAAGAAATTGCGCAATGAGGATAGTGTGATGCGAAAGGTTAGAAGTCGCCGAAAAGCTCAAGACCGCTGGGATAAAGTGAGTTTATGGACAAAAAAATCACGTGTTGTCTTGCTGAACACAATCTTTTTAAGTTAGCTTTGCCAATTCAGCTGCCCTGTCTAACTTCCTTATCCCTTGCTTCCACTTTATTTTTCTGATAGTTGAGGAAATATGTGATGTACACGTACGCTCCTAACCAATTGGAAGAGGAGTATGACATGAGAAATGATGGTTGTTGCACAGGCGTCAAGATGGAATCACTCCAAAAAAAGAGCTCTTCAGTTAGAGGAAAAGGGTCTAGCAGATTAGATACTATCAGTTTTAGCAGAAAAGTTGGCTTACCTAGTGAGAAGGTGCAGCCTTGCGGCTTCAATTCCTTTATATCAGTATGCTTACATCTACTACTTATTTACAAATTTCATGGAGATCGTTAACTTTTGAAGTTTTGTTTGCCTTCCCCAGAGGGCCATTCCAGAGAAGATTGATACTCAAAGTGCGACATATATTTTGCCTGAACCTGCAACAGATCTCCAAAAAAATACACATCTGAAGGAAAAAAGAGTCAGCTGCTATTTCTCTCTGATATTTTTGTTTCTTGAATTTGCTTAAATAATATTTGTATTTTGGCTACTGTCTCAACAGATCCCATTAACCTGTTCACATGATTGGTCCCATTATGCCCTCTCTTTTACCATGATTCGGACTTAACCCAATATAGCAAAAAAGATATCTTAATGGTGTACATGGATGATTTAGCTCTTCTTTTTTAACAATACCCCTTTCTTGTTTTGATGTTTGGAAAAGACCAAGGGTGTCACAACTACTTTCTCCGGTTTCATGATTTTTGCTGTTATATAAGACGTATCAGAAATGAATGCTTTACTTTTTAGAACTTCCAAAATATCTTTGCTTCGATTGGGAACTACCTGTTAGTAGGTAGTTTACTTTTTTTTGGGGGATGGGGGTGGGGTGTTATAATCCTCTCTGATATGGATCTGGTTATGGGGTTCTGTGGTGTGAAACCGAATGTTTTCTTCCTACGACCTATGGCGTTGGTTCATTAGAGAGAACCTGCAATCTCTTGAGTTTGAAGTACTTAAAGACTTAGTAATTTTCTGCTTCCATTTCCTAAGACACAAAGATAGTTTAAATACAACACTTACAAAATAACTACCCTTAGAAACTAGGACATGACTTCCTAACTTAACTAGAATGTAGAACTGCACAATTACATGAAAATAACTGTATTATTACAGTAAAATAACTACCACTAAAAAGAAATTACTGCTGTAACTATTGGATAACTAAGGAGTGATAACATCACTCTCCTCCTTCAAATCCCGCTTGTCCTCAAGCGCTAAGTGCGGAAATTAGCATTTCCTTCCTTTCCAGCAATTTCTTCCTCATCATCTATAAAGTCAATCTAGAATAATTTCTTGCATTGATGATCTCGGGTTAATGGTTCATCACAATTGGAACAAAGTTCCTTAAGTCGCCTTTCCTCCATTTCAGATCTGGTTAGTTTCTTCACAAATCTGGCATGTTGTTGCGGTGAGAAATCTGCCGTCTTGGATTTGCAAGCATCTAACAATTGCGAACAAACAGATTGTTCCTTGCGTTCATAAAGTTGGGATAAACTCATCGTTGTAGCCAAATCTGGGAGATTATGCAACTCAACCTCAGTTTCTCTATAATCAGCAAGACCACTGATATAAAGTTCAATCTTTTTGCGATTGTGTGTACCAGCCCGCGAAACTAACTGCTTAAACTTTCCTTGGTAATTTGCGGCAGAATCGAATTTCTGACTGCTGGTTTGTGGCCCGAAATGAAGATTACAATAACGCTTAAATTAATCCCAAGATGGTTCAGGCATATCTGTCTCTAAGTGAAGAAACCAAAGTTGTGCATTCCCCTCCAAATGAAAAGAAGCAAGTCCAACTTTTTCTTCATCTGGAGTCTGTTGGTGTCGAAAGAAGTGGTCACATCTGTTCAGCCATCCCAAAGGGGTCCTTTTGTCCAGTAAATCGTTGAAAATCCAACTTTATATACCTAGGAATGATGGAACTTCACCTGCATCTGATTTTTGCATCTGATTTTAACCCTCCTGCCACTCCACTTTTAACCTTCCAACCCCGATTCTGACTGGTATGTCTCGTTGATTCAGCATCAACCTTCGAATTCGCTAGATCCGTTGAGTGCATCTAAGCGAGCATTTATTGCTTCGTGCCTCGTTATATTGGCTGCACGTTCTTCTTGAAATAAGTTCACCAATTGTGCCAGTTGATGTTGAATTTGATCTCCTTTAACACCCGTCTCTGATACCAAGTTGTTATAGTCCCCTGATATGGATCTGGTTATGGGGCGCTGTAGTGTGAAATCGAATGTTTTGGCGCTGGTTCGTTAGAGAAAACCTGCAATCTCTTGAGTTTGAAGTACTCAAAGACTTAGTAATTTTCTGCTTCCATTTCCTAAGACACAGATAGTTTAAATACAACACTTATAAAATAACTACCCCCTAGAAACTCGGACATGACTACCTAACTTAACTGGAATATAAACTGCACTATTACATGAAAATAAATGTACTATTACAGAAAAGTAACTACTACTAAAAAGAAATTACTTTGTAACTTGTAACTATTGGATAACTAAGGAGTGATAACATGGGGGTGGGGAGGCACATTTCTTTCCCTCTTCAGAAAGTGACCTTGGACTTGTAGAAGCCTTTTGGGAGTTGAAGAGGAAAGGGAAGTCATAGTCCCGGCACAGTAAAATATGGACAAGATACCTCTAAATGGTGTTCTATTTTTGTGAAATTAGTGATTTAACATGTAGCTTTTTCATATTTCAAATGTTGCCTCATGGTTTTAGATCTTTTTATAGGCCACTTGTATGTTAAGATTTTTCCTGCTTTTGTTGTTGGTTCTTCCTCTACTTAACAATATACCGTTCTTTCTTCATATTCTGCTCTTATGCTCAGTTTTAATCTTTTCTCTTATACAAAGCGTAATTTTGCTAATATGACTTGGTTTTCATGTCCACTTTGTTTATCTTCCCGATGAACTGGTAACTTCACTTTTGCTTTGTCCGTAGAAAGCTGTTAGACTGACTTTATTTTTATGTGACTTCAGTTCCAAGAAAATGCTGTACCTCCAAACACAAAAGGTAGAAATCCTGAAGACATAGTTGCTCCAGATGTAGAGAATGCTCTTCAGGCTCCAGCTTTTCCTGCAGCTAATGACGTAACTGTTCCGCCTCCGCCCCTTTTAAGTAAGTCTAGAGTTACGAGATTAGTGTTTATTATGTACTCCATCTTCCATGCCAACTAACAAGCCAACTGTTTAGATTTCATGATGTCCAATTTTAAGCTGCTCTTTCATGTTATGCTTCAGCCTATTTAAGTTTATTCAAATTGCCCATCCTATCAAAGATCATTATAGATTTGGTCAACCTTTTTGGGCTAAATGCTCTGTGACAAGTATAAGAAATTACAGGTCACGTTTATGAGAGCCCACTATGGATGATATTGATCTCTTTGATTATGACAACGTATTTGAAGATGAGAAACCCCAATTATGTTGGTGACTCGTTACTTCTTGGTAATTAGATAATTAAACCATTTTCTTGTTCATAACTTTTTATGGACCCTGTTTCTAGGATTGTGATTCCAAAATGTGGCGTTGTATAGTAAACTTCTGCAAGGATATGCTTTACCCTGTTTCTTTGTGTGGTGGTGGCCTTATAGATCTCAGCACCTCTGAGGTTTCAGGCTATATCGATTGTGAAAGGAGTGATAAATAGTGAATTAGGGAGCTTGATAGTTGTCTAGGTTTGGGTGTTTAGTTTTGCTATTAAGCTAATTGGGAGATCATAGCTTAGAGTGTCAACAAACTTTATGTCAATAAGCTATCCTTTCCGGTATAACTTTCCAGTTGAGCAAACAGCTGTGCTACATGTGGGTAGTTCTATTTTAAAAAACCAAAGCAGAGCTGTAGTAAATGTAATTGGAGACTGTTTCTGATTACTGAAACTTTTTGATGATGGAACTTCAGCATATTTGTTTTGAACTTTATTTATCGAGATGTCATATTATCTACTACACCATATGAACTAATGAAGTATTTATAAGGCTTCCATACATGTCCCTTAGAAGCATCTCTCTTTGCATTACCCCTTTAATCTTCTTGAGAAAGAGTGGTGAGGTGTTTGCCTAAATTGATGTCACTGCTTCTGTTCTGCAGAATTGCAGGCTGCTGATCATGTAAGTATGACCAATCTCCAGAAAGATCTCCAAAACCTCTATGAATATAATATGATGCTCAGGGAAAAGTTGATTGCTGCCCAATCGATGCTTCATTCATTAGCCATCAAGGAGTCAACTTTAGCAGCTGATAATGGCGATATTATTACTAGAGAATGATTATGCTCAATTAAGGTTGTAGGTGTGCGGATGAACAAAAGCAAGAAAATGGCTGCTACTTATCTGAACATTCAAAATTCTATTCTCTTGAATGTTCTGAGAGCTCTGGTGCAGATGTTGCGACTTTTGGTTTCTGTGGAGTTGCAATAGTACTTTGTTAGTAGAACAAGTACTGAATGCAACACTCCAAGGTGATGAAGTACTGTCCTCTGTGCTGTACATTGTGTATTCAGATGCATTATCACCTGATGATTGTTGGAGTGGCTGAAGCCGATGTCTTCTGTTTGTTGTATAATTTTAGTGTGGAGTATTCTTTTGGGAGCAGGATTGTGTTCCTTAGCGAGTTAAACATTTGAATGTACATTATGTAGGATTAGGACAATGATTTAAGGAAATTCGATTGTGATATTAGTGTGCATTGGATACAGTAATTATTAAACCATATAAATCTACCCAAGACAGTTCTGCAGAAATGTATTTTGGTATTCCTTATTCTGTTTCTCTTCAACTACTTGCAATTTTCTCATTTTGTTTTGTCAAGAGTGAGAATGTGTGCGCACATGGTGATTAGAGCCAGGGCATCCTAGGCATGTCCACCACCAGCACTTTCGGCATGATAGGTAGGCATCATATCTTGATCCATTGGTAGCAGAACTACCGCGAGAATTAAGTGAATGACTTTAGCGATCGTTTTAGTAGCCTAATGACTTAAAGCAAAGTCGAAATTCATCCCTCTTCTTAAATCTGATTACTAATGACCCACCAAGCACGGGCACATTGTGCGGTAGTAGCCAGTTACAAAGCAAGATTAAGATTACTTGGTTTTCACTTCTTTATGTGAAGATTGTTACTGTTTGGAGAGTAAAATAATTATTTTTATTATAGTTTTCTCGAAATTAATATTAATTATATCGACTTCTAGTGCTTTTCAAGCATATTAGATGTATGGACTGAGACTCACAGAGAAGAAATCACAGCCAACTTGAAACAATCTGACTCATACCAGACACTGTATGATTAGAAATGACCATCATTCTTTCGATAATGCTGTTTCAAAATGTAAGTACTTGATAAAGAAACTAACAAAACCAATCATTAAGCACATGTACAGGGAAGAGAATAGAGTAGCAGAGGAGCTGGCTAAGGAGGGAGCAAGACAGTCCCTTTTGGAAGAAACAACCCTTTTGGAAGTTCCTCCAGTGTATGCCATAGAAGCTGTGCAGACAGACACTCTAGGAACTACTTTTGTTAGAAGTTTTAATGTAGGCACTATTGACATCAAATGGCATGACAATGTAATGGGTATATGCCAAAGCAATATCTCCTTACCTGCAAGGAATTAATATAATAAAAATCATTTAATTATAAATGAAAAACATATTAAATGCCTTGACCTATAAATTGGACCATCCGGAAATACGGGGGAGGGGGTGACACTGCGAGGCGGGTAGGTGGGGGACCTCGGGGTGCGACGCTGCGAGGCGAGTGTGGGGTGGGGAGGCCTCGGGGCGCGACTCCATGAGGTGGGTGGGTGGGGAGGCCTAGGGGCGTGACGCCACGAGACAAGTGGGTGCGGAGGCCTCGGG
>NC_028640.1:61248070-61266542 GCF_001406875.1 Solanum pennellii
GGGGGGGGGGCTAGGGTGCCCGAAGCACCCAAATCTTTTTTCTCAAAGATTTTGTTAGGATCTCCATTATTAGTTTGAGAATTTTCACGTATACTCTCACCATTTTTAATATCCATTTTCACTTTTACAAGCCTTTCCTTGATTTTTCGTAGGTTTAAGTCCATGGATCTAGCATCCGGAGCACTTAAAAAAATGCTGAATTTTTTTGAGGGTATATGTAGTGAGGTAGGGAACCTTCACGTATACTCAAACTATTTTAACGCCCGTTTCCGCATTTACAATCCCTTTTAGCGATTTTTTCCGTGTGTATAGCCCATGAATTTGACGCCCAAAGCACCCAAAATTCTTTTCTCAAAAAACTTTATGAGGACCTCCTTAATTGTCACGACCTGAGTCTACACCATGGACGTGGCCGACACTCAAGAACCATTGTTGGTCCTCAAGGAACCCTCATCCTGACTGACTACAAGTGGAAGACTAACTTAATCATGCAAAATCTTAAAACTGAAATATAAGTTCATAAAACTAAAATATAAACTGTAACCCAAAAGGGAACTCTGAATAATAAAATACATTCAACTCGCCCCAAAATAGGCAACTTAAGTATATAAAACATTTAATAAAATAAATGAATAGTACAGACTTCTCAACTATACTGACTATCTATGAAGCCTCTAACTGATGATGATGGAAGTTGGGACAAGACCCACGACATCCTGACTAAACTGAAAAGTAAATGGAGTCCTTCGAAAGCAAGGAGTCTCACCATAGCTAACTCGAACTCTCGGATGTATCAAGGAAGCTCCTGTTGATGATCTTGCATGCCTGTGTTTGCATTATGAGAAGATGCAGGCCAAATTGCTTAGTACTTGGAATGTACGATCATGTAAGGGGAATTCTAAAGCATAAACATAAGCTTGAAAATTGATAAAAGGAAACATACTTACCTCTTTTCAATCTTATTCAACTCAAGAAAATACTCAAGGATACTCAAAACTACTCAACTTACTCAACTCAGAAGTACTCAAGGATAAGATACTAAACATAAAGATTAGATACTAAAATCAAAGATTAGATACTCAACTTCAAAGATACGATACTCGACTCAATGAAGGATTGATCAACTCAAAATACTCAACTTAAGGTACTCAACTCGAAATACTCCACTTCTGATACTTAACTGAACTCATTTTAATATAAATCAATTTAAACAAATGCAATATAAAGAAAAGTTGATTAAAAACATGATGTCAAATTTGTGTATATATCAAGGATACAACATAACTCTGAAATGTATATGAAAATACAATTAACTGATGTATATAAAAATACAATAACTTATGTGGGAGTTTCTCTAACCGACAACCATCACTATAAGAGCTATAGTGATGATACAATGATCTACCTCACGCTGCCAGCACTACCTATACCCCGGCCAAAGGTATAGGTATTGAACTAATAATGGATCCACTAGTATATGTGAAAAAGGTTAATCTAAAAGTATAACCCTTTCTACCCATGATGACTACATGGTTTATGGGGGCTGTGAGTTGTCTGAACTCTCCCCATATCGGTGCTCAATACTACTCCCAAAATATACTAACTCTTATTTTTAAAAACATACTTCTTTTGTGATTTGAGATTAGTGCTCAAAACTTAGCTCAAATGCTATCTTGGAAATCTCAGTTTCCTTTTTTGCTTTATTTAGAAAGCAATTACTTTTTTCTGAAAACTAGCCCGAAAGCTCTTTGGAAATCTCAGTTTCCATTATAATTTAAATGTGAAAACATTTTAAATCTCTTTGGGAATACTTAGTCCCCATATACTGCATTGAAGAACTGGATTCAATCTTTACTCTTTACTCAACTTGAAATTTACGTCTTTAAAACAAAGTGAAAACGTTTGTGAAAGACTTTTGAAAACATTATAAACTTTACTTTGACTTTCTCTTAACTTCTAGAATTGACTATTAACTTCTCTTGACTTTGCTCTTACTTTCCTTGAATTGGATCATGGATTCAAGATTCGTGATCTCATGTTTATGGATAATTTCATAATGTTCAACCTGAAGGGTTCATGCGGAATTATGAGTATGAACTACTCAACTCAAGAACTCAAAGACACTAATCATCTCAAGATTGTTCGACTTACAAAGTTCATGCGCCAATTATGGGCATGAAAAATTCAACTCAAGGACTTCATGGGTAACATGTTATAGTCCCATGATTAGAAGTATAAACTCAAATGTGTTAGAAACTTATTACTCAAGACTTAGAACTTGAAGATGCTACTCCTCTCAAAGATACTCAATGTGTGTAGTCGATATGAAATTTATGGGCATGAACGACTCGACTGGAAGGTCTACATACTACATGAAACTCATGTATATGAATCTTCTCATTCTCTTAATTACTTCCTCAAAACATAGTTCAAATCAATTATGGATATCAAAGAATTCATAATTGAACTTAAAGACTTTCTTAAACTCTATTCTTGACTCTCTCTTGAATGTGAATTATGAATTCAAGAGTTTTGGTTCATGACATAGATAATTTCATGTTGACAAGGTAAATTATCTTCATCCTCATGCTCACTTGCTTGAGTCTTGAAACAAGTTACTAGAAGTTGCAGAAGGCTCCTCAAAGGGACTCTCTCAAAAGGTTCGAAGAACTCTCAAAATTAAATTTTAACTTTACCTTGAATTTGAATTATCATTCATGTTATGAATGATTTCTATGTTTTTAGAAGTAGTTTAAAGTGTTTAGAATCAAAATGAGTGAAGATAGACTTAAATGAGCTCAAACACCGATGAAAAAGGAGTAAAGGCAGGCGACCTTGGTGCATTCCGAGCGCGGGGCGCAAACTTTTACTTCAGAGACAGAATTTGGGCGCACTGCAGGCACACTTCCCTAGCCCCTTGGGCACTTTTGGCGCGTGCCGCGCCAACATCTCCCCAGGCAAGGTTTCGATGAATTTTGCCTCCCGCTTTCTGACCCTAAAATGCTTCTAATCAATTTCTTTTCTCAAGTTTTCCTTAGATTCAATTATCCAACCTACACACTAATTTTCTCCAAACAACACTCAAAACAATTACTTTTATCTCAAGAAATCATCAAAATCCCAACAAGACAAGATTTATAGTGAACCTCAAGAACACCTATCAAGAACTTAAATCCTTCAACTTTTTGAGAAAAAAATTACGCTGAAAATAACATGTTTGGTGTGTGGGTTAACATACCCAGCACTATGGAAGCTTACATACCTCTAAGGGATTAAAACCATGATGAAATTCCGCAACAATACGCAAGAATCTCGACGAACGCTTGGTCCTCTCCTCTTTTCTCTACTTGAACTTTCAACCAAAATCATAGGTGTATATTAGGATTATAAAACTGAACCTATAGGATTACACCCCTAAAATATTAATAAAAATGAATTAAATCTGATTTGGTAAGGAAGCAAAGTACCTTTACTATTTTCGGCTAACTTTCCTTAGCTGGACAACCTAACTTTAGTAGGTCATATCTCACTCATCCGAACTCGAAGCTTAGCAAACTCTGTGACATTGAAAAGACAAGTCAAAGAGATTTTCTAAGGTATCTTGTAGCACATATAAATCATCCTTTGCTAGGAGTTATAGTAGTTTGAAGTTGACCCAAAACTTATACTTAAGCATAACTTCAGATTTCGCTCTTTCTAATTTAGTTCTTTGTAGAACTCGACGTGCTACATATAGTGACCTGAACTTAATACTAAAATTTTAAATTTCTTCCAAAAATCTCACTCACTACGAAGAACGGTTCCAGTCTTGGTTCAAAAAATTTCTGGGGTGTTACACTAATGAGTTGGAGAATCTCATGTATATTCACACAATTTTTTATTTTCCATTTTTGCATTTACAAGTCCTATTTAAAAAATTGCCCAAATTTCCCAATTTTCGTATGGATTAATTGATCCGGCGCGTGGAGCACCAATTATTTTCTTTGAAAAACTTTATTAGGACCTCTGTAATGAGTTATGGAACCTTGACGTAGACTCACACAATATTTGAATGTCTATTTCATCATTTACAAGCCCTTTTTTATGAATCGCCTAAATTTCACGTTTTTTTCGTGTGTATTAGCCCATGGATCTGATGCCCGGAGCACCCAAAAATTTTTCTGAAAAAACGTATTATGAAGATCTCCATAAGAGTTGAGAACCTTCATGTATTTACACACACAATTTTTTTAACACCATTTCAGCATTTACAAGTCCCTT
Source organism: Solanum pennellii (assembly GCF_001406875.1). NCBI lineage: Eukaryota > Viridiplantae > Streptophyta > Magnoliopsida > Solanales > Solanaceae > Solanum > Solanum pennellii. The sequence continues at coordinate 61,252,331 of NC_028640.1, forward strand.
TTTAAGAAATTACCCAAATTCCTCAATTTTTCATGTGTACTGCCCATTGATTCAATGCCCAAAGAACTCAAATTTTTTTCTTAAAAAACTTTATGAGGACCTCTGTAGTGAGTTGGATAACTTTAAGTATACTCACACCATTTTTAATGCCCAATTCCTTATTTACAAGCCTTTTTTAATCACACAAATTTCCTGATTTTTCATATGCATTAGCCCATGGATCTAGCGCCTAGAGAACCCATTTTTTTTTTATCAAAAACCTTTATGAGGACATCCGTAATGAGTTGGGGAACCTCCACATATATCACTCCATTTTTTGATCACCCACTTCCACATTTTCAAGCTCCCTTTTAATAATCACCAAAATTCTCTCATTTTTCATGTGTAGCCCATGAATTAGGCGTCCGGAACACTCAAATTTTTTCTCGAAAATCGTCATGAGTACCTTTGTAATGAATTGGGGAACCTACATATATACACACATCATTTTTTTAACGCCCATTTTATGAGCCCTTCTTTTTAATTGACCAAATTCCTAGGATTTTCGTGTTCATTTGCCCATAAATCTTGTGCCTTGAGAACCCAAAGATTGTTTTTAGAAAAACATTAAGGGGACCTATGTAATGAGTTGGAGAACCTTCATGTGTATTCACATCATATTTTAACGCTCTTTCCGCATTTACAAGCCCTTTTTATGAATAGCCTACGTTTCTCCGACTTTTTGTGTATATTATTAGCCCATGGATCTGACGCTTATTGCACTCAAAAAACCTTTCTCAAAAATTTTTATGAGGACCTCCGTAATGAGTTGGGGAACCTTCATATATATCCATATCACTTTTAACGTCCATTTCTGAATTTACAAACCCGCTTTTAAGAATCGCTCAATTTTCTCAATTTTTGTATGTATTAGCCCATGGATCTAGCGCCCGAAGCACCCAAAAGAAATTCAAAAGAATTTATGAGGACCTCCTTATAAGTTGATAAACCTTCACGTGAGCTATCACCATCTTTTAACACCCATTTGTGCATTTACAAGCCTTTTTTCCAAGAATTGCCTAAATTTCCCAATTTTTCATATCGATTTTCATGTGTATAAGCCCATTGATTTGGCACCCCGAGATTGCACATTTTATTTTTCAATAAACATTATGAGGACCACGTAATGAGCTGAGAAACCTTCACCTATACTCATACCAATTTTTAAAGCCCATTTATGCGTTTACAAGCCTTTTTTTAAGAATCACCCAAATTCCTAATTTTTCATATACCCATGGATTTGTCGCCCAAAAAACCCATAATTTCTCTCAAAAACTTTATGATGTCCATCGTAATGAGTTGGGGAACCCTCACATATAATCATACTATTTCTTAACTCTATTTTTTGCATTTACAAGATCTTTTTAAATAAACACCCAAATTTCTCGATATTTCGTGTGTATTAGCTGATGCATTTGGCGCCCAGAGCTTCCAATTTTTTTAAAAAAAATTATGAGGAACATCGTAATGAGCCTTTATTTAAGAATCTCCAAAATTCCTCAATTTTTGGTTAAGCGCAACCACTGGTAAACACTTAACCTCTTATCAACAAGGTATGGTGAGGGGACCTGATTAGGCTCTTGACCCCTCGATTCCCGAGAAACTCAGTGATCTCAAAGTTTTTCGGAATCTGGCGCCTAGAGAACCCTAAATTTTTTTCTCAAAATACTTTACGAGTCTTTATGAGTGGGGGAACATTCATGTATACTCATACCATTTTTTTAGCAGTCATATCTGTATTTACAAGTCTTTTTTTAAGAACATCTAAATTTCTCAATTTTTCGTGTGTATTAGCCCATTGAATAGGCGTTCGGAGCACCCAAAACATCTTATCTCAAAAATCTTTACGAGGACCTCTGTAATGAGTTGGGGAACTAGCATGTATACTCACACCATTTTTAACGTCTATTTCCGCATTTACAAATCCTTTCTAGAATTGTCCGAATTCCCTGATTTTTCATGTGTATAAGCCCATAGATGTGGTGCGGAAACCACCTAAATTTTTTCTTAAAATTTTTGATGCGGATTACCGAAATAAATTGGGAAACCTGCACATATACTCACACTATTTTTTTAACACTCATTTCTGTATTTACAAGTCTTTTTCTTAAGAATCGTTCAAATTCACTGATTTTTTTGTGTGTTTTAGCCCATGGATCTAGGACTCAGAATACCCAAAAAAAAATTTCAAAAGACTTTATGAGGATCTCTATTATGAGTAGGGTAACCTTCACGTATATTCACACAACTTTTAATGCTCATTATCGTATTTATGAGCCCTTTTTAAGAATCACCCAAATTTCACATTTTTTTCGCGTGTATTAGCCCATGGACTTGGTGACGGAGTATCAAAATAAATTTTAAAAAAACTTTATGAGGACCTCTGGAATGAGTTGCGGAAATTTCAAGTATACTTAATCCATTTTCTTAACGCTCCTTTCTGCATTTACAAGCCCTCTTTTAAGAATCGGCCAAATTTCCTGATTTTTCGTGTGTATTAGCCCATTAATTTGGCACCTAGAGAACCCAAAAAAATTCTAAAAAATCTATATGATGACCTTTTTAATGAGTTAGAGAACCTTCACATGTACTCAAACCAATTATTTAACACCCATTTCATTATTTACATATCTTTTTAAGAATCGCTCAAAGTTCGTGAATTTTATGTCAATGGATCTAGCGTCGGCAACACTCAGAAGAAAATATCTTAAAAAATTTATGAGGACCTCCATAATGAGTTATAAAACCTTCACATATACTCACACCATTTTTTAAATTCTCATATCCACAATTACAAGCCCTATTTTAGGAATCATCTAAATTCCCTAATTTTTCGTGTAGAAGCCTATTAATCAGGCGCATGGATCACCTAAAAAAGTTTCCTAATTTTTTTTTATAAGAAACTCCATAATGAATTGGGGAACCTTTATGTATATCCACACCATTTTTAAAGCCCTTTTCTGCATTTACATTTCCTTTTTTAGGAATCGCATGAATTTCTCGATTTTCGTTAGCCCATGGATTGGCGCCCAAAGAACCTTGTAAATTTTTTTTCAAGAACTTCATGAGGACCTCTATAATATGTTGGGGAACCTTCATGTATACTCTCACCATATTTATTACTCATTTCCACATTTTCAAACCTTTTTTTAAGAATCGTCCAAATTTTTCAATTTTTTTTGTGTGTTAATTATATGGTGCCTGGATCATCCAAAATATTTTTCTAAAAGAACTTTATGAGGACCTCCAAATGATCAGTTGTGGAACATTCACGTATACTTACGCCATTTTTACGCCTATTTTCATATTTATAAGCCCACTTTTTGGAATTACCTAAATTCCCAAATTTTTCCTGTTAATTAGCCCATTGATTCTTTATGAACTACTGCCCATGTTACAGGGTACATCTGATTATTTCCATCCTTGGAAATGCAAGCCGGCACCCAATGACCTTTTCTGACCTTGAGCAGACCCTTGGTCTGACTTACTTAACTCAGTGGAAGACTTAACTCAACATAGGAATCATTCTCATAAAAATAAATCTAAATAGAAATCATTGAATGTATGAGTATGCGAGTTGGAATGCTAAACAACACTTAAGCTCGAAAAGAATAAGAAAAAAACATTTAGCTTGGCTCTGCTCAACTCATGAAATTCTAAACTTAATATAAAGCAATAATGACACATGCAATATATATAAGTTGTTTTACAAGCTTTATATATATATATATATATATATATAAAGCTTATAAAACAGTGTAAACAAATTAAATCGTTAATGAAAATGCAATATAAAACTCACTTTTACTTTTATATGAAAGTAATATAGTTTCTGTGGGAGACTCTCAAACTAACAACCACCACTATGATCCTAAGTGGTGACACAGCGTCTTGTCCACGCTGTCAGAACTGTCCTATACTTTGGCATCGCATAAAACTCCGGTTCACTATCTTAACTTACGTAATTATCTATAAAAAGTATGACCCTCTAATACCCATGATGGTTACATGGTTTTCATGGAGACTTGAGTTATTTTGAACTCTCATCCCCACATCGGTGCTCAATTCTACTCCCAGAACATACTTTAGCTCATGCTTTTAAAACAACTTTCTTTCTTTGGGTTGAGATAATTGTTCAACACTTAGCTTTAAAAAGCTCTCTTGGAATCAATGTTCATTTTCTTGTTCAAAACTCTTCTGGGAAATCTTAGTTCCCTCTTAACTTAAATGTGGAAATATTTATGAACTTTTAGGAAATACTTAGTTCTCTTATAACCTTTGATAAATGAACCCAACTATTTACTCTTCGCTTAACTTGAAACTTTTGATCTTAAGTCAACTCTTAGGTAATACTTAGTCCCCTTATATTTCTTGAAAAAAATACTTCAACTTTTTACTCTTCACTTTAACTTTAACTTGAGCCTTAAAACGTAATTAAGACGTTTAATAAAAACTGTTGAAAACCTTTAAGAACTTTGCTTTGACTTACTTCTTAACTTTAGACTTGACTCTTTACTTTTCCAACTTTGATCTTAACTTTTCTTGAATTAGATTATGCATTCAAGGTTATGATTCGCGTTCTTTGGTGATGTCTAGGTGTTTAGAAATCATTTGATGTAATTAGAAAGTGTTATTGTACCTTAGAATGACTTAAAAAGAGTAATCTATGAAAATTGGGCGAAAAACACCGATTTAGGCGCGTTTGGGGCGCGCTGCGCCAGACTTGCTGGTGTAAGGCACCTTTCTGGCGCACTGCAGGCGTGTCTCCCTAGGCCTCCTAACGCATATGGGGCGCGCCGCTCCTGGTTCTACCCGGATACGTCTAACGTCTTTCTTCTCTCGTTTTCTGATCCTAAATCGCCTAAAGGAAGAAAAAAAGGACTATTGACATCATCAATATATTGTCTACAAAATCTCCAAAAATGATCATTCATGTGCATCAAATAGATGATTATCTATGGTACCATGCGTTAAGAATTCATCACCAACTTAATTATGTACTTAAGGCAAGTCAAGAAAAATCTAGAATATTTCAGAGTTATGGAGAATTTAAGGAAGATCTCTAGAAAGAGTATTTTAGAGAGAATAGGCTAGAAATGTTCTACATAGGAAAGTTCTAGAATTAAGTAGTTGAAGGAATATTCTAGAATAGAGTAGAAAAATATACTTAGTTAGATTGTTCCATCACCTCCTATAAATAGAGGTGGTCCATTTGAGTTGTATGCAAGCAACTAAGTAACCAAGAAAGAAAGTAAGCAAGAGAGCGAACAAAAGTGAGTGCTCAAGTAAGGAGTGTTGTTGAAGCAAGCAACAAGTGTGATCAAGATTGTAATACCGAAGCGGGTCCTTACTTTGGTATAATAAAATTAAGGATTGTGAGAAATCGATAGTACCCATCATCTCCACGCCTGAATAATATTCAAATACTGGTATCAGATCCTGGTGGATAAGAGCGAGGCAGGAACTTAAAGAAGATCCTACAAGCTATTGTCAGAGGCTACAAGTTGTGAGGCACTTCTCAATCGCAGACTGCGCAAACACTCTCAATAGCGTTGAGAAGCTCAACGTAAGCAACTACGGATCATGGAGAACGAGAATGCAATATTACTTTCTCGGTCAGGAATTATGGGATATCATCGGTGGATTAGACACCACACCACCAACAAATGCTGAAGCAGCAAAAAAGTGGAAGGCCAAAGCTGAAAGAGCCATGTTTGTTCTCTCTGAAACAATTGATTATGAGTTATTACAACGAATTAAGAATGCCAAGACACCCAAAGAAGATTGGGACACCTTAACGACGATTTTTACAAAGAAGAATGATGCGAGATTACAAGGCTTGAAAATGAGCTTTTGTCGATCTCTCAATAGAATATGACAATCAGTCAATACTTCTCAAAGGTAAAATCTTTATCTGATGAAATATCAAAATTAGATCCAGAGAATACTATAACAGAAAAAAGAATGAGGAGAATTATTGTTCATGGTCTAAGGACAGAGTACAAAGGCATAATCATAAGCACACGAGGGTGGGCCACAGAACCAACTTTATCTGAGTTGGAAAATCTGATGCAAATGAAGAAGATCTCCAGAAGCCATTATCAAGTCTTACTATAAAAGACGAAGATAAGACGCTCTTAAACAAAAGGCAAGCCTATAAAAAAAGAGAAGCGGAGAGAAGCTCACGGACAGAGGGAGACCAAGAGAACCAACAAAGGCTTCAACAATCGGAAAATACAGAAATGCTACAATTGTGGAAAGAAAGGACATTATGCGAGAGACTGCTGGTACAAGAAAATTGAAGGTAATGTACCAACTTCTACTCAAAATAAGAAAGATGAAGAAGAAGTTTGGGATTTTGAGACCTCTTATGCAGTTGAAAGAAACAAATCAACAAGAGGAGCTTGTCATCTGTCACTCTAACAAAGAAGAGAAGATTGCACTTGCAACTGTGGGTGAAAAATTGGTCGATTTTGAACATGATTGAATCGTTGATTCAGGATGTTCCAATCACATGATTGGTGATGATAAAAATCTCATTAACATGAGCGAATATAAAGGTGGTCGAGTAGTGGAGACTACAAAATAATTCAAAAATATCAATAACTCATATTGACAAGACGGTGTTCGTGCCTCATCATAATTCTAGACAAGTGGAACTTCAAAATGTCTACCGTATTCCAGGTATGAAGAAGAACTTATTATCTGTATCGCAACTAACAGATTGGTCACTATGTCTTGTTTAGGCCAAATGACGTAAAAGTATATCGAAATTTAAAAGTTATAAGCATACCAATAATGGAAAGGAGAAGGTTAGAATAATATACGTCATGCCAACCAAGAAAACTTATGTGGTACTTGATGAAGCACCAACTTGGTGGTACAACAAAGTCTCCTAGCCAGATTCAAGGAAATTGGAGCAAGAGCTACAATATAAACTTAAAGAAGAAGGACAAAGAAGTGAGGTTGAACAAGAATACGAGGTATCTGAAAAATATAGTTGTAATGATCCGGAAAATTATTTTTTTTTGGAGATTTTTGAGCTATTCGATAATTATGATAATTTAATTGACAATATTTATCAAATAATTATTTTTGATTAATTGGTGAAGTTGGTTTGAAAATTTTAAACTATTTATTTAACTATGATTATTTAATTGATGGGTATATATTAAATAATTTATTTAGTTAGTTGGTGGTTAATGGGCAATTTCATAATTTATTAAATACTATTTGACCCATATTAAAATGAATTACTAAGATTTATTACTTTTAATATAACTAACTAAGAAAATAAGATAAGGAATGGAATATAAAATTTTACCTCGGTTGAGAGGCGGCGGACGTGGAAACCGAAAGGCATACATTCAGGTAATTAGTTGCTAACTTTTTAATATCCTATAACTATGGAATGAGATAACAACTATTTTGTGGTGTGTTTGTTGTTAGGAAATGAATGGTGCGAATGACGATGTTGTACGTGTTGGGGGGAGGTTTTTAACTTTGCAACGAAAGGAAAATATATTATTATTATTATTATTATTATAAGAAGTTAATTGTTATGTTTCTTATTTTCCTTTTCAAATCAATTTGATAATCCCTCCTTATATAATTAAGCATGGCTTTATTACAATATTATATGTAATTAAATTGAGTGTATTATAGTATAGGAAAACTGTTAGGATGGTAATGTTTGGAGAAATTATGACTTAACTCTATATTTGAAACTAGAAAATATGAGATTTGACCTATTCATTGGAATCAAGATTTAGGAAATTTATTATACCTTTGAGTGAGTTTTTGGTCTAAGTTAGACATATGAGTGTTGTTAGTTTCGAAATCTTATTGTGATTATATATTTGAATACATTGTATTATTTGGAAGTCAGTTGAAAGAGGAAGACTCAAGTTCTGGAGTATTGTTCGACTATTAGAGGCAAGTGAATTTTTAAACTTTTGTTAAGTGTATGAAATGTGTGTATTTCCTTGTGGTATATGTTTGGAAATAATGAGACTTGGTGATGGATTGACTTATCCACATTGATTAATACAAATGATGAAAAACAAAGGGTAAATGTGAATAATTTCTTGAGTGTGATGTGTTGATAATGAAGAATGGTTTGAAAGGCTTGTTGAGTCATTGTTGATGTTGTTGTGAATTGTGCAGTGTTATGAAACTGGTCATATCCTCTTTATTTGTGTGAACATGTCATTTGCATTATTTTAAGACATGGTTGTGATAAGTGTTATGTGCATTGAGAAAAAAATGAGAACCTAAAGAGGATGTACCATTTCGAGGGACATATCGAGCGCTGTGATGGATACTATATTTCGAGGGACGTATCGCGCGCCGCGATGGTTACTATTACCGAGGGTCGTGTCGTGCACCGTGACAGATGCATGGACAGATATGTGCCCCATGGGTCCCGGACTGAGAGACAGCGGGTGTGTATCACTAGGTCAGACATGCATCATTATACTTGACATTGTATTCCATTGCATTGCACATACTTATCATTAGTGAACTTGATATGTATCTTGCTGATCTTGTGATTGCCTTTCTGCAGAACTGGTAATTGTTGAATACTGAGCTTGTTATTGAGGATCTGTAAAGTGTTGTTGTTGAGGATATGTAATTTTTTTGAAGTATTGTTATTGAGGATATGTAATTTGTTGAAATGTTGTTGTTGAGGATATGTAATTTGTTGAAGTGTTGTTGTTGGAGTATGTAATTTGGTAATGTGTTGTTGTGGAGGATATGTAATTTGTCTAAGTGTTGTTGTTGAGTTACGTGCTATGTAAACTGTGAGTTGTTAGGTTGGCTGCTTTTTATATAGGTTGTAGTTGTGTAGGTTCGGTTGGGGTGGTAGGAGTGCCCGTATTTCATCCCCTTAGCTTGTGTTTAGGGATTTACTTGCTCAGTACCGCGTGGTTTGGTACTCACCCCTTGCTTCTACATATTTTTGGAGGTTATGAGTCTGGATTTTTATGGTACTTGTCATTCTCTTCTTTTCCGAGGCTTCTTCGAGATTTGTGAGGCAGTTGTTTGTCGTCTCAACAGGCTTTCTTTCTCCTTAATTTTGAACTTGTTCTATTCTTTAAACAAGCTCATTTGAGACTTGAGTTTTTCTTTTGAATCAATTGTAATACTTTAGAGGCTTGTACACGTGACAACCAGATTTTGGGGGTATTTTTTTGGATTTGATTATAAAATTTCCGCACTTTATTGTAACAATTGAATTTTTGGCTGACTTGTCTTGGTGGGATAAGAGAGTGTCATCACATCTAATATTGGGTCATGACAATAGCGCACATACAGAAGAGATATTTTCAAACGAAAAAAATAGCAGTTCATGGAAAAAAAGAGTACATGAAACTCCAGAAATGTTGCAAGAAAAGTCAAAAAATTTCTGCAACCTCAACTAGGAAGGAAGACACAATTGAAATGCTCAAATAACAAGTATTAAAATGCAACACTAGTAGAGATGATTTACAATAAAGATGCTACTATATTTGAAGAAGCTTCAAAGAGTATGGATCGGAATAATCCGATGAAGGAGGAGATTCTTAAACGGCATGGACATCATCATGCTTGAAGAGCAAGAATCGCTCACAACGGACGAAGGAAAAATTAAGTTGGTGTCGAGGGGGATTGTTAAGAATTCATCACCAACTTAATTATGTACTTAAGTCAAGTTAAGAAAAATCTAGAATATTCCATGGTTATGGAGAACTGAAGGAAGATCTCTAGAAGAGTATTCTAGAGAGAATAGTCTAGAAATGTTCTAGATAGGATAGCTCTAGAATTAAGTAATTGAAGAAATATTCTAGAATAGAGTAGAAAAATATACTTAGCAAGAATGTTCCATCACCTCCTATAAATGGAGGTGGTCCATTTGAGTTCAATGCAAGCGACTAACTAACCAAGAAAGAAAGCAACCAAAAAAGTAAGCAAGAGAGCAAACAAAAGTGAGTAGTGTTGTTGAAGCAAGCAACAAGTATAATCAAGATTGTAAAATTGAAGCGGGTCCTTACTTTGATATAATAAAATTCAAGATTGTGAGAAATCGATAGTGCCTCGTCGTCTCCTCCACGCTCGAATAATATTCAACACCATGATCTTCTTTCCTTTCTCGAGATAAAGTAAGACCAATCTTATTATCCTAGGTCAGAACAAGTTGATAGGACCTTATTTTTTATGTTTCTTTGTTCCTCCCGTATGGTGACGAGGAGCGGAAAAGAAAAGAGAGTAAAAGTCTCTAACACGATATTAAGATTACAACTTTGTAGAAGTCTAGTATATGATCAGCTATTATTGGTCCTCAATAAGCTCAAGTGACATTAATTATTGTATTTAAGTTCCGAACACTTAATTACATTCCGATCCATTTTTTAGGTCATTTCTTGTTTTTTAATTGTTGGAAATCAACCAAATCATATCCATTAGCTCATTAAATCAAATATACAATAAACATATGGATGTTCACAGGATTATACTCAGAATTTAGCTAAATTATGGGTAAAATATAGTGATTGGATGCGTAAATACACACCAGATCATCACTTCATACTTAAAGCTTTTATTCGACCTCAAACAACTCATCCTATCCAATAAGATATTCAGACAAGGTTACTTACAAATATGATTTGCACAGAAATATTAATCATTAATCATGATCCAAAATTCACTCATTCAAACACACTCTATCAAATTTAAGATTGTTCATGCAAACATTACAAATTCTATACTGACACTTCACATATATTGTAACATCCCACCTTAAAATAAGAAGTCTTACATCAGCAAAAAAATACTAGAGATATGTTGGATATATAAGTAAGAAGGTCTTACACATTAGTGATACGATTAAAGTTGCCATTGCCTAGGATCTAAATGGACAACATCACTAGTGGGCTGGACCATTATAAATAACATCATGGTCAAGCTGTGTAAGCCTTGTCGATGTGAAACAAAGTCCAACTAAATTATGTAAATATGAGTAACGTGGGACAAACTTTGTGTTGAGTCTAGGCAAATCACATGAGGTGACGCTGAGTCCATAAGAAGGGGTATTGTGAAAATCCAAGTTAACATAAGAAGTACACATCGGCAAAACATAGGAGAGATATTGGATATGTATTGTAGGGGTGTACATAGGTCTTACACACTAGTGACGTGTTTTAAAGTCGGCCTTAAGTGGACAATGTCACAAGTTGGGATGTGTATAGTAGAGGCGTACATAGGTCGGTTCGATTTGATTTTTTATTTAAAAAAATATAAACCAATCATGTCGGTTTATTAAATTTTAAAAAACAAATCAAACCACATAAAGTTGGTTTTCTCGATTTCGGTTTTAGTCTGTTCTTTCGGTTTTTTTTCAGCTTTTTCAATTTTTTTCAACTATACGTTGTTTGAAAAAGAGATCAAATATTTTTTCACTTACCTGTATGATAAGCTAAACTTAAAAAATGATAGATGAATAAAAATCTTCCAAAAGACGATAAAATGCACATGAGTACAATTTTTTTTTGAAATATCAACGTTCAGTATGTTAAATTAATAAGATCAAAGGCTACAATCAAACTGAATACAAAATGAATTATTTACAAAGTAAATTGTTAACTTCAAATTTGAAAAACTATATCAATATTAATGTAACTTTTGATCTTAGTACAAAATAAAGTATTTACAAAATCTTACAAACCCAAATTTGAAGTAATATATATAAACATTAAAAATCATAAACTAACTAAAAATGTATTAACAAAGTAGATTATAAATAATATTTTTTATCTATAAATAAATAAAATTATATATTTATATTATGTCGGTTTGGTTTGGGTACGATTTGACTTTTTTTTTCGTTGAATATCAAACCAAACCAAGAGTGGTCGATTTTTTTTCCAACGCCAAACCAGTCAAACCAAACCACAAATCATTTCTTTTCGATTTGATTTGGTTCGTCGGTTCAGTTTGACTTTAAGATTTGACTTGTACACGCTAGTGTAGCTACTGAAGTCATCGACTTACCAAATGTAGCTATTGAAGTCATTGAGTTACCAGAAAATCAAATTAGCTCACTCTCTCAAGAAAAATTTAAGACATGCAATTTCAGTATGATCGATCGCTCTCCCGTTGTCCTTTTACAATATTTTATAAAGAGTGATTTCATTATTTTACAAAAAAATGGCTTAGGGTGCATANACATGTCGCTCACAATATCTACAAGGATATACTTATTTAGGAAAACAACCATTATATCTTTAATTTGTAATTTAACCAATTATTTAAGACCAATTGCCTCTTTATACTTTCGGATAGATTCATATTCAATTCATCTCATTTAATTGAACAATAAAACTAATTCCTTACCACTTTTTGACTTCTATAAAACCTCATATAATTTGTTAACTTTCTATAACCATGTGAACATTAAATATTATATTTGGTAAGAATATTTTGAAGACATCTATTTAAAGGGTGGTTTCCTTTTGTGAGAAGCAAGTAAATCTAAAATAAATCAAGTTTCTTTATTCTTATATTGCTCTAGATTTTCCTTATCAATGGATTCAAAGAAACAAGATTTGATCAAGTAAGTTATTCTTCGATGTTCTTATATTTCTTTGTCTTTTGTCTTCTTTTTTTAACAATCTTCGTAATGTTTTCATGGTTTTTCTGTTTCTTAGTGAGAAGATCGAGAAGTTTGAAAAATTACTTGACCTCGAACGGAAATCACTCACCTTCTTATATGAATTGGAGAGTAGTATGGCAACCTACGCTGCAGGAGAAGAACAGATAAAGCTTTTTTTTATTAAGTTTTGTAATGATTGTGACCATATGGAAGCAGAGGTTGATTTTCGTTTTATCAAATATTCATTTATGAAATTCTCTAGTAAATTGATTACTAAGTTTATGTGGTCTTTATTTTGCAGCATGATAAGTATTTGAGTTCTATCAAACATTTGAGGATAACAACCGGTGAAAAGTAGTGTTGGCCATCAAAATTTCTAATCAAAATGCATTTTTACATGCTTATTCTTCAGTAGCAAGGGGTGATGTTAGGCATTATTAAAACTAAATTTTAGCTTTCTCTTCAGAAATTCTAGTTGTACTGCAATTTTCATTTCAACTTTTCCCATAATTCAGTTTGTATATTCTACAATATAAGAAGTTAAATAATCAACAACAAAAAACACGTAGTAATAGAAAAAAACAAATGAAAAAATCATTTGAAAGGGTTGATGTCTGATTAAGTTGTTTCTCTATAAATTTATCTGAGCCCAATATTTTTTATTCTAATAATTAATTTTTATATGAAATTTAACAAAATTCAACAATTATTATTTTCGAACTCATAATTTGGAAAAAAAACAAATTCATTCAGTGTTAAAAGGATTACATTTTAAACTCATTGAGTTGATAATTTAATTCCGCCTATAATAATCATAAGGTGGAATGACCTGGTAGACCCTCGTACTTGGCTCCGTTTGTAAGTTGGACCTTTGTACTTCTGATTTTGCCAACTGAACCCTTAAACTCATGCAAACACAATATTTCAAATTCCTTTCTCATCATTTGTGTGTGCTTGTATTACACTCAATTTACACATGAAATTCCACGTCATTTTTTTAATGACACATCAGTGTTACTATTATTTTTTAATGACACATCAGAAAATTAAATATTTAAAAAGAAATAATATTTCTTAAAAAGGTGCAATTTTCTCTCTCTCTCTATCCCTATCTCTCTCTATACTCATTTTCCATATTTTCACTTCATCTTCTTCCTCCCCACCCTCTACCCTTCACCTTAAAAAAATAAAAATCACCATTTTTCGTCTTCCTCACACTCAAAATTTTTCTTATTGACAAAATGTGAAAGATTATAGTTAGCTCTTACACATACTTTCAGTTTTATTTATTTAGATTTGGTAGAAAATCTTTCAAGAAAACTTCAAATTGAAAAAAAATATAAATATTGAAAAAAAAATTGTTTATAAGTAAATTCAAGCAATAGATCTTGAAAAATTAAGCTTTAAAAAGATGAATGAGATGTATTTTTAAAAAAGTTTTTTATTATGATTATGTTAATGGTGTATATGTCAAAAGACAAGAAAAGAAAATGGATAGGGGCAGGGGGTGGGTGGGTGGGGAATCTGGGGCTGAAAAGAAGA
>NC_028640.1:61266690-61290373 GCF_001406875.1 Solanum pennellii
TGGGTGGGTGGGGAATCTGGGGCTGAAAAGAAGAGGAAAAAGGTGGAACTGGGCTGAAGAAGAATATGAAGAGAGAAAGGGTTGTGGCGGCGTTGGGTTGAGTTGGTTGAAGAAGGAGTTTTTGATTATTTTTTGGAAAAGTGGTGTGGGGAAGAAGATAGATTCTTTCTTGTTTTTATTTTTTTATTATATAATTTTAATAATTTAAAACTTAAAATCTAAAGTTTAAAAAATGATGCTCACTAGCCTTAAATGTGTGTGGTCACACTCTCTCGCCAAGTCAGCTATTTTAATGTCACATAAGCATGATCAATTATCAAAGGGGTTTAATATATCGTGTTTTATTTAGTTTAGGTGTCCAGATGACAAAGAGGTAAGTAGAAGGGTTCAAAATACAAACTGATACAAGTATAAGGGTCCACCAGACCATTCCGCCTAATTATAATAAATACAACACATAAAAAATAAAAATAATTAAATAAAAATTTTAACAGTGACAAATTTATGTAATTAACCAATTTGATGCTTTCTCAGATTGGATACAACAAAATTTAGTCCTCCTAATTATTATAATATCTTTTTTATATCTTGAGAAATACAATTGAAAATTTGTTCATGGAGAGTTTAATTTTGAGTAGATTCAGAATTTGCCCTTTAAATATATTAATGAGTAGTTTTAGGCCATTAAACTTGATGAAAGTGAGCGTTTCTGTTCTCCTTCAAATATTTAACAAATTAAATAATATTTGACAATACCATAAAAGTCTCATCAAATTTCATAAACCACAAAACCCAAAACTATATGGAACAGACATACTAAGTAATTCATCTTTATTTTGCTAATTAAGTACTTTAATGTATAAATCAAAAAACGTTTGAAGATTTTTATCTTTATGCCTAACTTTGGATGATTTAGTTATTGATGGACAAGAAATTTTTTAGATTACGTAAATCTTAATACATTTAAATCTTTAAAAGGTGAATTTTTACCGATTTTTACATTGGAAATTGACTTTATTCATTACTCATTAATTTCTTCTTCCCTTGTTTTTTATTTACTCTAAGTCATGAATTCGTATAAAAATAGAAGTCTTAGATTTTGGTCAAGTAATTGAAAAAGAGTTATATTATTGACATTTATTGTCTTCGTTTAGCTACTTTAGATACTTAAAGAGTACTACTTTATTAATTAACGAAATTTATTTCTCTTTTCTATAATTTTATTTTATCATTAATTGGGGTCTATATTACCTCTTGTGCATCCAAGGGTGTGAAATAAACCTTCAAGAAGAAAGATTTCTAATTGTAGATTTTAATTTATGCAACATTCTCAACACAATTTTTAAAAAAAAAAAAAGATATTAGTTGCATTCTTTCTTTATCACGTTCCAATTTTTATGAGGAAGAGTCTAGTACTGACCATTTATAATTTCTATTTTTTTATTCCGAAGGTCAAAATTAGATTTTGGAAGCTTGGGATTACGATTCGGGGTGATTAAAAATGAATTTTTAGAGATTTATTCATTAGGTATGATTCTAACCAAGAGTTGGAAGTACGGATAAGTGTGTATCTATTGGTTTGAATTTGGTCTGATTTATTAGTTTTTAAATATGCTAAATCAATAATCAAATCAACAAGCTATTTGTTATCGATTTTTTATTTATCGGTGTTTGGTCTTTAACAATTTGATTGTCAGTTTAACCAATAAAAGAATGCTTTCAAAACATTTATATGACTTGTCCAACAATTTGGTCGCAAGAGAAATCAAATTACTCATTGAGTGCAAAAATTATGCTTTAGTTTAGTAAAAGTATAATAAATACTCGCAATTCACAACCCTAGCCGTTTTCTAACCCTTGTCATTGTCATTGCATACCCTACCCATCATTGTTCTTAGTTCTTTTGGTTTTGATGTTATGAACCTAAACACTAAAGTAATGCTAAAATCTAAAAGGTAAATGCAGAGAGCAGAGTTTAACAGTGTTATCCTTATAGTAATAGGGTGTGAAAAGATTGTTTAGTGTTTCATTTATGAATGAAAAAATGTTTTTGAGAAAATATCTTTTATTTTTACTAGAGTAGAAAATAATTTTTGAAATTGAAAATATTTTTTAAAAAAAAACTAAATTTATTTTGGGGGTGGGGTGGAGGGCTAGATGGGGGTAGAGGAAGGTGTGAAAAAATAAAATATTGAAGTTGAAAATATTTTTTAAAAACAAGAGGTAATAAAATAAAATTTGAAGTTGAAAATATTTTTTAAAAACAAAATTAAATTTTTTTGGGGGGGTGGGGGTGGGGGGCAGGGTCGAGTGTAGGGGTGAAAAAATAAAAATTTGAAGTAGAAAATACTTTTTACAAAGAAACCTTTTTTTAGGGAGGTGGGGGGGCTGATAAGGCGTTGAGGGTAGGGGGTAAAAAAAAATTTTAAAAAAAAATTGAAATTGAAAATATCTTTTAAAAACAACTTTTAATTTTTTATTTTTTTGGGAGGGGTGGTAGGGGTCTGAGCGGTAGGGGTGAGGGTGGGGTGAAAAGATACATTGAAGTTAAAAATATTTTTTAAAAACAAGCTTTAAATTTTTCTTTTTTTATTTTGGGGGTAGAGACAAAATAAATTATTCAACAAAAAAATTGTAATTTGAAGTTGGAGGAGAGTTTTGGGAAATGTTTTCCTTAATTTTTGAAGACATGTCATTTTCCTTAAATTTTAGTAAAATGAGATGATTTAGAAAACATTTAACCCAACCAAACATGTGAAAATTGGAAAATATTTTCCGAAAAATCTTTCCTTCATACCAAATACAATGTAGTCTAATATAGTGATTATAATAATATTTTTTGTTTGATAATTATGTATGACTAAAAATTAAAATAGAAAATTATTATATTTTTGGGTTCTTGTTTAACCCATTAACCCAACCCAATAATTTTTTTTATAAAATCATTAAATAAGTGTTAACCCAATAATAATAAACCAATAACATTTTTTGTCACGTTCCGAGCCTACACCATGAACATGGCCAGCACACAATAATTATTGTTGTCTTTGAGCAGACCCTTGGTCTGGCCTACTTAACTTAGCGGCAGACTTAACTCAATATAAGAATCATTCTCATAAAAATAACTTCAAATAGATAATTGGGCCAAAATGGCACTTAAGTCTCACAATAGAATATCGAAATGCAATTAAAGAGAGACTTAATACCTAAATTGTCTGACTGTCTACCTGTCTATGAAGCCTCTATAATACTAAGAGGATGTTGGGACAGACCCCACGACATCCTATAAGTAAAGACTGAAAAACAATAAAAGAGTCATCCGTAATGCAAGGAGGCTCACCACTGACTCTGAGTGCTCAAACTGGATCAACGAGGCACTGGATGTTGATCCTGGTTACCTGCGTCTGCATCATAAGACGATGCAGACCAACTAGCACCAGTACATTGAATATACGAGTATACGAGTTGAAATGCTAAACAACACTTAAGCTCGAAAAGAATATGAAAAAAACACTTACCTTGGCTCTGCTCAACTCATGAAATATTAAACTTAATATAAAGCAATAATGACACATGCAATATATATATGAAAAAAAAAGGCCTGTAAAACAGTGTAAACAACTTAGTTCGTTAAAGAAAATATAATAACAAACTCGATTTTACTTATATATGAAAGTAATATAGTTTCTGTGGAGATTGTTTAACCGACTACCACTACTATGTGCCTAAGTGATGATACAACGTCTTGCCCACGCTGCAAAGTCATCGCATAGAACTCCTTAACTTAGTGGATCCACTATCTTAATTTACGTAATTATCTAAAAAGTATGACCCGCTAATACCCATGATGGTTACATGATTTTCATGGAGACTTGAGTTATTATGAACTTTCATCCCCAGATTGGTGCTCAATACTACTCCCAAAACATACTTTAGTTCATGCTTTTAAAATACCTTCCTTTCTTTGGGTTGAGATAATTGTTCAACACTTAGCTTTAAAAAGCTCTCCTGGAATCAGTGTTCCATTTTCTTGTTCAAAACAATTTTGGGAAATCTTAGTTTCCTCTTAACTTCAATGTGAAAACATTTATGAACTTTTAGGGAATACTTAGTTCCCTTATAACCTTTTAGAAATGAACTGAACTTTTCTCTTTGCTTAACTTGAAACTTTTGATCTTAAGTCAACTCGTAGAAAATACTTAGTCCCCTTATATTTCTTAAAGAAAAGACTTCAACTTTTTACTCTTCACTTTAACTTGAACTTGAGCCTTAAAACGAAGTTGAAACATTTAATAAAGACTCTTGAAAACCTTTAACAACTTTGTTTTGACTTACTTCTTAGCTTTAGACTTGACGCTTAACTTCTTTGACTTTAATCTTAACTTTCCTTGAAATGGATTATGTATTCAAGGTTATGATTCGTGTTCTTTGTTGATTTCTAGGTGTTTAGAATTCATTTGAAGTAATTAGAATCATTGGAAGGTGTTCATGTACCTTAGAAGGACTTAAAAAGGCTAAACTACGAAAACTGGGTGAAAACGTCGATTTGGGCGCGCGCGGGGCTAGACCAGTTGGTTTGAGGCACGTTTCTAGCGCACTGCGGGCGCGCCGCCCTAGGCCTCCTGGCGCATATGGGGCGCGTCGTGCCTAGTGCTACCTAGATGCGCCTGAACGTCTTTCTTCTCTCGTTTTCTAATCCTAAATCCCCTAAACCTCCATAGTTCTATTCCCAAATCCTTATGATCATCAATACCTTCAATACCCAGTAGATCTAACTTGAAAAACAACTTGGAATTTACGAATCAACAATAATGGGCATTCAAACAACTCAACCAATAGGGATTTGACAAGATTCATCAAGAATTCACTTCTAATCATGTAACAATTCTAAAACCACTAAATTGAAACAAGTATGGTGTGTGGATGAAATAACCCAACACGGAAGATCTCACATACCTCGATAGGGATCACTCCCGACGAATTCCACTCAATATTCCTTGGCGTTCTTGGCGGAACCTTGATCTTTCTTCTTCTGCTTCTCCTTCTCCTTCTCCTTCTCTTCTCTTCTCTTTTCTCCAAACCCTAAGCATAAAGTTAATTTTCTAATTTGAACTAAAACCGACTTTTTACCCCAAATGGATCCCTAAAACGAACGAAATAGGAAATAAATGGGTGAAAAGACTAGTGTACCCTTCATTAAATCCGGATTGGGACCTTCCTCAATCCGACAGTCCAACTTCCAATAGGCATATATCCCTCATACATATTGAAAATGTACAAACTCAGCGGTGTTGGAAAGATCTCTCCAAGGGCTTTCTAACCATATCAAGAACTACCTCTAACTCATCCTAAGCTAGTTTTTATGGCCGTTTGAAAATGACCAGAACTCACTTCTTAAACTTAGAAACTTTTCTGTTCTTTCCAATAAAATATTTTTAGTTTCTTAGCTTATTCCTAGCTAATTCAAATTTGTGAGATGTTACACTTTTTTTTTTCAATTTATCGATTCTATTTTATACACCCCTAAGAATACCCACTTGTTCTATAAGTTGGTTAAAGATGAAGCTCCATACCTCTTTGGTCCTTAAATGGGATGATGCTTACAAGTAATTTATCATCGACTGTTGTAGATACATGCTAAACAAAAATAAATTTTTAATTTTAAAAAAAAAAATTGTCAATGTTTACTAATATTTTTACATTCACCCATGTTGGGACAACATGATAACTGGATATATCTGTTTGATTGCCTGAGATGAACATGAATTTAAACCTTCAACGAGAACTTTACTGTATCTTCAGAACAAAGACATAATACAACATATATCGGATCGATCCGAAAAATTACAGCAATGTATATATGATTTTTCTTTCCCACCTTGACTAATTACAAACAGTCCTACATTGTCATGTTCATCACTATTTTTACTTTATTCTGTTCAGTGGAATTCTTTCACTTTGTCGCGCAACTCTTGCCACATGAGAGATCCTTTGAGGCATGGTCATTCCTCCGGAAACAATGATCTCTGCATTTTTTTTGGCTTCACTGTTAGAAACACTTGAAAACAGTTCTGTAGACATACCCGAAATTCATTTGATGCATTTGGAGATAGATCTTACCATGGATAAGCTTATGTTGGTTAGTTTTAGAAAGTTGGATAACTCAGTAAACTAAAGACACCATCAACTAAGATGCATGCTTCAACCAGTCAACCGAGCTACCAGTACAAAACAAGGAGTGACATATTAAAGACGAGTTACCAGAAAACCAGAGACGTACCAATGCCTTCACGGATGGACATGTTTGGTTTTATGACATCATTGGCGTTAACCAGGAGTACATCACCAATGTACAAATGGTTTGTAGGGACAAAAACACTATACAATTCTTCATCCCCTTCTTCTGTCTGCCATCCAGAAATAATGTGTCAATGTACATATATCAGCCAACAATATTATTAAATGCTCTTTTCTGTGTTCTATTATTGTTGTTCTTTCTACTTCTCGTCTTTCATCTCTATCAAGTCACCCGAGAGAGAATATGAGGAGCTTATCTTTGAAAAATGTCAGTAGTTCAAGAAAGAACTTATGCACATCAAAAGAACATTCAGCATTGCATAGCAGCAAAAGAAAATATGCATTTCTGAAAATAATAAAAAGGATGGTTCAAATACCTGAAGGGTAACTGATGATGTTATAAAACCAAAAGCATATTCCCCCACACGGGGATGACGAATGATTGCCACTTCCTTAAAAGCGGTGGTGTTTTGATCTGTAGATTATATACGAATGAAAAGTAAGTATCAAGAACAAGAAGTAAAAAGAGAATACAGCAAAACCAAATACTCCAGGTAGCAACCTCAACTCTCAAAATAAAGTACTTATTTCTTTATCTTCGAGACACAATTTTGATGTATTCTCTGTCTTATGGTCCTGATCCCCATGCTTTTTGACACCCTTTATTATTTAAATGGAAGTCCAGGACATCAGATGAAAGTTTATTTCAGATTCACATGTTTACTTCACAGCTCTGAGATTTGTTACACTCCACTGCTAGAGATTATCCTTCCTTTTTCTTTCTTTTGCTATCCACCCTTCTCTTGATGAAAGGAACAGGTGATAGTAACATAATATTCTGTAAACTATTATGAAATAACCCCTTTCACCACCCACCCCCATCCCACACACACTCTCCTTGTTTCTTCTCCTTTCCCATTTCCATCTCAGGATGATAGTAGCAAGAAATGGATCCAGAAGTGAATTAGATAAGTGCACCACTCCTTGCCTTGCCTTTCCCCTTAACAAACGGAAGGTAAGTCTCATTTCATCATTGTGCTCTTCAGAAGAAGAAAAATGTAACTTTACCTGGAGACACTGCAGAACTGATCTGCTTTGAAGCCGAATATAAGTGTCTGACAAATGGCATTCGCTTAATAATCCATTCCCCAATCCAAAAAACAGTAGCACCCAGCCAGGATGAAACAAAAACTCCAACTAAGAATACAAAAACAAGAGATGTGACAAATCCTAGTCCTGCACCAACAACAAATGTCCGAAAGGTCAGGAGATATGGGGAATATACAATCGATAACAACTTCTAATACAGATCGGAAGGTGGACAACACATAAGTCATGCCATGGAACATGAGATTTATCAATCATGCATGAAACATAGAAAGAACACAAAACATAATGGCTGTCAAAAACCAGCTGAAGTTCTACACCTAATGAAATATTAAATATTTGATCATGTAGAATAGACATCAATGGCTTCCGCACACGTGAGAGGCATTTACAACTCAGGAAAAGAGTGTATTATCACATCTACACTGATATCAACATCACATTTCTAAGAGCAAAGCAATTCATACGAGTTAGTCAGAGAAGGCTAAACCCTAAACACAATGTTATTAGTTGAGGGGAAAAGAAGCAAGCACAATTAATGGCTATTTTTCTAGTTATTTCTAGTTATGCCAGGTCAACCACGAGCATCTTAGACTTATATGGCTGGACATAGTTGGTTGTAATTTTGTATGCTGCAAGCAATATCCTTTTTGAAGCCCCTGACTGAAATCTTCAGATACCAGAAACAAAACTGTACTTCCATCATGAAGACAAGACAAGAAAATATAATCACCAAAACTTATTCTTTCTCATATTGCTCCGACTCTTCACTACAGTAAGTAAAGAAAGTTTATAATGCATTTCATTACTTTTATCCTCAACATGTAAAGTAACTTTTTACATGTTCACAAAGAGATATATGCAGCTGATAAGCTCAATTTCAAAGAACAATTTGCAATCTTATTTGGTGAAGTTGCAGTGATGCAGGATAATGAAATATCTGAAAATGAAAATACGAGGTGAGCCTTGAATATGCAGGGTATTGAACTACTAAGTATCAAGAAGCAGGATAAACCAATACAGAAAACTAACTGCAGCTATCAAAATGTAGGAAAATTGGACTTACCAAATATGTCAATGCCAAGTTGTTCATATAGTGGACTGAAGAAACCATCAACAAACTGAATAAACCACCATGTCACAAAGAATGTAACCGCCACAGGGAAGAGAACCACACTGCAATTTCAAATTTTGGAGTTGTTACGGATTCAAAGTTAGCCAAAACCTATTAAAATTGGTAACGCAACATAGATATAAGAAATTACCATCCAGTCATAAACTTCTTAGATACCCAACTTTGAAGAAAATAACAGCAAGCCTGAAAAAGAGGTATGAAAAACTATTAAGATATATACAAGTAAACTGCCTACAGGAATATGTATAGAGAGGAATGCTTAAATATAGAGTAGTGCTTAAATATGTCCTTTTTTCATAGGAGCTTCTCTATACATGCACAAAAAACACAGTAAATTCCAGACTGAATATATTGGAGTACAATTGGCATTAAAAGGATTCGAGATTGAATATACAGCTCAGGTGTCTATCAAACAGTTCCCCTCTAGAGAACCTGGATTTTCTAAATTATTTGTTCTCATGTGTCAACTTGTTTTCCAATTTGAAGATTCTTTTCGGATAAGTATATGTAGAATATATATTACTACATTGCGTCGGAAAAGGACAAGTAAATATACTGCTTTACTCCCCAAAGAACCTGGATTTTCTTAAATCATTTATTCTAACTTGGACCACTTCTTTACTAGTTTGAACTACTTTTTCGGATTCAAGTTTTGTTGAACGGTCTTTAAAACTCTTCATCTCTTTTTTAAAAACTTGTTCAAATAAATTTCTTCCAATATAAAATCAAACAGATTTAGGTAGCTTATGTTGCTTAGACTCTCCAAAAATGTTGCGCAACCGTGTCGGATCCTCAAAAAATGAACTGAAAATTTGAAGGATTTGAAAAGTTCGAGCAACATAGTTTCTCACAATAACATCTCTCTATCACATCAATTTGAAAACCAAAACGCAAGAATGTATGTTAGCATAGGCTGATGCTAAATTAATAAGTTTGACCCCAACCCAAATTACCAACTACATCCCATAAGTAGATAAGATGCACAAAATCTATGACCTTTTTCTTTTACAAGGATGCACAAAATCTATGACCTTTTTTTTCTTATAAGGATGCACAAAATCTGTGACTTTGATCATATCAAAATTAACCCATCATTCAGATTATTAGAATGTACCTTCTTTTTTGTGCATAAATTGACTCTAACTATTCGATAACTCCCAACCCAAGTGAAAGAAATAGAAACCACATTGTACATGAGCAGGTATATAAGACGAAAAAACATCAAATCCTCATTTTAAGAATCAATTGTGTCTACTTCAAAACCAGTATTCTCCGCACACTTAGCATAGATTTTGGATCAGATTTTGACAATTTATCCCCAAATATCTATTTGGCCATGAAATTCTTATCTTTCAAATATTTGCAAGTTGGTAGAAATTAAGAAATTTCACTTCCACTCACAAAATCCCTATTTTTTCCCAAGTAAAATGCAAGTCCAAACACAACTTTAACAACCCAATTTTTCAAGCTTCAACTTCAAAAACTATGGAAACGAGAAATGCATTTATTCAAATTGGTAATTCATAAATTGTAAATATATATACTACCCTTTGAACCCAAAAAAGAATAAAATATCGAAAACTCAATACTTCTCAACAAGTTTGTCCATGTCCTGCGGCAAACACAACTATCCATTTCCCCATTTTCATCATTATTTCCAATCCCTTCTCCATTTCCCATATTTTCAAAATCAAGAAAATACACTTCCTATACCAAACACAAAAGCCCATCTCCCCTTTTCTTCATAATCTCTGTTAGCTTCAAGGGTAAAAGTAAATTTCCTCTAAAACCTCAAAAAATCAGACAGCTTTTAGAAAGAAAAACTGACCTTGCGGGTAGAAGAATTGGGTGAAGCAGGAGTAGATTTGATGGGGTCTTCAGGATCTTCAGAAGCTTGACTTAGTGGTATAGAAGTGGGATCCTTCTCTTCCGCCATTTTTGCTTTTTAGTTTTAGGGCTTTGTCTCTAGATCTCAGCAAGAAATAGAGAAGACTTGCAAAAACAACACAGAGACAGCTGAGATGATATTATTGTGAAGAAGAGACTTGTAAGGTAAGGTGCCCACCTATTTTTCCCCTTTGTAAACTTAGAAATGAAGTGAGGGAAAAAAAAAGCTAAATTTTGAAAATTTTTTGAATCGAAATTGTACTTAAACATAGAATTTATTCAAAAAATATAATGAATCTTAAAAAACTAAAAATTGAACTAATCTATTTAAACAAATTTAAAATTTATAATCAACAAATATTTATGAATAAATTTTTTAAAATTGATTTATAATCTATGATCAAAAGCTAGTCAAATATACTCTATTTATTTGGATTGAACTAGTATCGATTTTTAAAACTTTAAATGTGAAGAAATATTTTAAAATTTTTAACTAAAATCTATAATCAAAACGATATTATGAGTTATTCTTTAATATTGATTCCAACTCTATGATTAAAGCTAGTTAAGTGTACTACACTTCATTTATTTATAGAGTTCTGGTAGTTTGAACATGCAAAGTCAATTTCAATAATAATAAATACAATGTTGAGAGCGTTTTAAATTATTTATTTAAGAGAAAAAATAGAAATTAGGCTGTAAATTTCAGCCAAACAAAACCAATAATTGGCATAGGGGGGCAAAGGGAATTTTGGGAGTGTCAAGTGTACTTTACTTAAATTCAAAGTGATAGATTACTTGTTAAACTCTTTATGTAGCTTGTGGGGAATATGGGACAAAAAAAAAAAATCAAACGCCTTATTATTCAACATCAAATAAGTAATAGTAATTGATTATCATATATTTTTTTTAATCTTTAATTACTCATTTAATTTTAATAAATTTAATATAAATATTAAAGATGAATAAGCTTTTATTTAAAATAATGATACGCAAGAATATGATGAGGGGCTACCAAGGTAGTGAGGAGGGCAAGGGAATATCGCCACCTTGAATGTTTAAGACTTTGAGTAATGCAAAATTTGATGTGTACCTTTTATAACATATGAAAATGATCTTGTGATACAAAAAATATTCATACTAACTAATATTACTATATTATTTAAATTTCTTTATAATAAATGTATCACTTTTGTTGTGATTCTCCAAATAGAGAAATGATCTTGTAGTATGTAAGATGATAAGGTAAAAAGCCATGATTGAAAAAATAATTTATCCAAGAATATATATTACTTTCCTTTGAATTTTGAACGATGACACTAATTAGTCGGAGAAAATATAGATTATGCAAGTTGATGGCATCGTAAAATTTGAACACATTCGAATTTTACAAATTCCATTCTATTTTGATTAAGTTCTTTTTTAGGTAAAAAAAATTCATGTATTTATGTGCTTATCACATAGCAAAAAAAATTTTTGTACTTGAGTCGTATCATCTCAAATTTATGATCCTTAAATTGTTGGCTTTTACATATTTCATTGTGCTACATCATTTGAGGTGTCTAAAATTATTAGGCTACATTAGCTTGTTACGTAAAGAGTGTTTAAAATATGTTATTCAAACTCTTCTTATAGCATTTTACTTGTATATACGGTATTTGTTTTCAACAAAGCGTGTCCAATTGGATACCTTGAGTAGCTCCGCCACTAAGCTCATACCGGTTGATTTTCAACTCAAAACATTTGCTACCATATTTCATTAGGGCAATTCCAAATATATACGACAAACTTATTAGTTTACAATAAATATAGCAAATTTTATTTGTATAAGATAAAAAATGGGTTAATTACGTGGGTGGATTCCTTTTAAAAAATAATTACTTATTTTAAATATACTCTTTAATTATTACCATTTATAGCAGCTTTTTAAATTTCTTTCTTTTCTCTGACTCGCTCTTTCTCCTTTCTTTCTTGCTTTCTCTTTTTCTCCGTCTCTTTCTATCTTTCTCTTTTTTTAATCCTTTTTCCTCTCTTTTTTGTTGTCCTATTTTTCTTCCTTTCTTTTTTGTTGTTCTTTCTCTCTCTTTTTCTATTGCTCTGTTTTCTTTTGTTTTCATAGTATAGTCAACGATTTTATACTTTATAAAACTTATATCAATAGTTAATTAGATAAGTAATATAATCGTAATAAATGAAGAGCATACAAAATTATAAAATGAATTAAATTTTAATTAAAAATGTGTTACAAATATATTAAAGTTGAATTATTAGAAGAGAAGTAATATAGTCGTAACAAATGAAGAGACATGAATTAAACTTGAATTAAAAATGTATTTCAAACATATTAAAGCTCAATTATTAAAAGATAATTAGATATGAATGTAGAATGTTGAAAACAAAAGAGCATTCTTTGATCTACATGTAAACTGAATAAAACCCGTATCAATAATGAATTAAACAAGTAACCCAGTTGTAACAAATCAATCACTTAGTTGCAAAATGAATTAAATTTGTATTTAAAAGTGTACTACAAAAATATTAAAGTTGAGACAAAAGAGAAAATTAAACACAAATAAAAAAAATGTAACAAATGAAATATCAGATAGTGATTTATGTGAATTAAACTTGTATCAATAATGAATTAAACAAATATCCGATGATAACAATAAATAAATAAAAACTGCAAAATGATTAAATTTGCATTAAAATTGTATTACTTTTGAATAAGAAGAGAGAACTACGAATGAATGAAAAACGCAACTAAAGACTAACAAGACAAAATCTTTAAAGTGAATTAAACTTGTATCAATAATGAATTAAACAACTATCCAATAGTAACAAATAAATAAAAAAACTATAAAATGAATTAAATTTACATTAAAATTGTATTACACAGTATTAAAGTTGAATTAGAAGAGAGAATTAAGAATGAATGTAAAACGTAACTAACGAAAGACATGACAATGATCTATAAACTGATAAGTTATACCAATGATGAATTAAACAAGCTAAGTATCCAATAGTAACAAATAAATCAAAAACTTCAAAATGAATTAAATTTGCATTGATATAGTATTATCTAATTCAACTTTTTTACAATTTTAATACTATATTTAATTCATTTCAATCTAATATTTCACCTAAAATCAATTATAAACTTAACCGAACTCTCTTAAGATTGATACATAAACTTCAAACGAAATTTTCAATTATTTGTAGGAACTACCTATTCAAACTTATCACAAATTCGTAAAATTCATATAATAAATTCAAAATTTGAAGTTTTATAATGACCATCAATGGTGAACTCTTGCTTCTGTAATTTTAAAGATTTGAAATTTTTGCTCAAAAATGTGATTTTATATAAATTTCAATTTTTTCCCCTCTTTTTATCTTGTTTTTGGATAAAAATAGTGACATGGGCAAAAACTGATTGGAAGAATATAGTTATTTAGATGAAAAGTTCAAAGAAGAAGAACAAGAATTTAAAAAAAAAAAAAGAAGAAGAGGAAGATATCAGATAAGATAAACAAATAGAAGAGTAAAAAAAACAGAAAGAGATGAAGGTGCAGAAGAGTAAAAAGAAAGAAAGACAGAGTCGAAGAAGTAAAAGAATTAAAAGAAGAAAAGGCAAAAGGGTTGCGAAAGAAGCGAATATTGTATAATTTTCTTAATTAAAAAAATATATATTTAGTTAGAAAAATTATGTTGTTATAAATGGTAAATATTTTTATAATATAGCAGCATTTATGTGATTTATCCATAAAAAATAGCTCTGAGTCATAAAAAGTATCTGACTATATTCTATGGCTTGTCAAAAGTCATAGAAAGTATACACTTACTATATAAAATAGCATACATATACATCATGAGCTATACACTGACTAATATTGATACACTCAAAAAAACTAAGATATTGTTTAACTATACATAAAGAATACATTTAGTATACATGAAAACACACATTGACTATTCAACTTCAATCAACTTGAAATCACCTATAAACATTCTCAAATGTTAGATATGAAATTCTCTCGATGTATCGAGTCTTTTAATGTATAATTCGTTCTAAATATTCACATTTTTGTTGATTCAATTTTTATTATTTTTATTTTTCAAAAAAAAGACAAATAAGACTCATGAAGACGAAGAAGATAATTTGATCAAAATCACCTCTAAACGGTTTCATATTTTAGATATGAAATCTTCTCAATGTTTTAAATTGATATATAATTTTCTCAAAAAATTGCATGTTTTAGATACATCAATTTTTATTGTATTTTATTTTAAAAAAAAAAAAAGAAGAGAAGATGGAGATGAAAAGAAAATGACAAAGGAAGCCGTTAATATTGAAGGAGGAAGAAAAAGAAAGTATTTAAGCCAATTTCATTATTTTTAAAAAATTGGTTCAATTTTTTGTAAAAAAGTCTCAAATCTGAATGACCAGTTTGCGTAATTGTCTTATTTTAATGGGAAAAGAGTCAAAAATATCTTTCAACTTTGTTTAATTGGTTGATTATACCTTTGTCGTTAAAAAGAAGTTATTTTCACCCTTACCGTTACTAATCTCATCATTTATACCCTTCAATTGGATGGAAAATCTCAAACTTGACTTAAATTAACTCAATTTCAGTTGAAATTACCTAATTTTATATTTTAACCCTAATCTCTTTCTCTTTCTCTCTCACATCTGATAAAAAGCTTAGAGCAGCATCGATTGCAAGTCATGTAGGATAAGAATACATTCGTTCAAGTCTGATGCTTTTTATCCCGAATGTCGTTGAAGAGTTGCACTCCATGAATGTGCATTTGGTTGAGTGTAAACCTTGAAAGGAATAGAACAAAAGCAGCCACAACAGAAGGTAAGAATTTTCACACATTTATAAATTGTAATCTAGTATACTTAACTCTGATAAGTAATAACCCAAGAACTCCAATTGCAAATGGGGCTTGTATATTCTTCTTGAGCAATCCCGATAAATTTTCTAAGAAATATTTTCACAGATGGAATTTTCCATCTCAAATCGGAGTAATTTTAGCACATCTTCACCACATCTTCCTTCGTATATTTATGGCCTTTAATGTTAAAAAAAATTTCAACATGTGATGGACTAATTCCTCGTACTTCCTGTAAATCACCAGATCAAAATACTCTCATTAGCAAAATCAAATACACAACTAAATTTTTCATGGGGGAATACAATTCAATTCAATATCAGGCTGTAATACTTACGCAACAATGAGCATCAAGAGAACACCTAAAAGCTAAATTTTTTGCCGACATGGTTTGAGTAAGATGAGCTAAATGGGGTTTGAAGATGCAATAATTATTGTGGGTTTGAGCAACGGTTGCGAAGAAACACCATTAATAGGGTCAAGTTATCTTCGATGGTGTTTCAATGGAGGAAGAACATTAGAAGATTGGTATGGGGTTTAATTTGGTTTTAAGGCGTCGCGTTCGGGTTAAAAGAGAAAATCAAATCATTCAATCGAAGTTAAAATTTTTTTTAGCTGATTTGGTTTTTTCATCCAATTAAGGGGTATAAATAATGAGATTAGTAGTGACAGGGGTAAAAATAACTTCTTTTTGACGGCAAGGATATAGTCAACCAATAAAACAAAGTTAAGTAGATTTTTATGACCCTTTTCCGTATTTTATTTGCCTTGGTGATATAGAATATGATGTCTAATTCAAGACCTACTTTTTAAGTCAACTTTAAACCTTTGATTAATCAAAACACTACTTCATTTGTCCTATTTTATATGTAATCTTTTTACTTTTCACTTGCATTAAGAAATAATATAACTTTACCCTTCTACCCCTTTTTAGTATTTTCTTAAGTCAACTTTCTAATAAATGATGAATGCATTTTCAAGATTATTAACTACTCTATCAAGGATGTAATAGGCAAAATTTATGCATAAATATTATAAACTGACAAGTATTGTGATCTAACTATTTATAGAAAGAGATGACATATAAAATGTGACGGAAGTAATTACTAAGTTAGTACTCCTCTGTTTCATATTTAATCCAATAGATGAGTATATAAAATATCTATATTTAATATAAGAGATGAAAAAAAAAAAGAGAAAACACAACTTTTACTTTTTATGAATATATAATATTTAAGAGAATATGATTATATTTTAAATACCACATATTTTGAAACAGAAACCATAATAACTATCTTGTGAAGGAAACATAGAATTTGAAATTCAATATCTTAGAAATTGAAATAAATAAATGCTCTAAAAACTTTCAATGTAAGCTTTTGTCATCAAATCTAAGTGGTCTTAAGGTCTTACTTACCACCAAATTAAAGGTAGATATTAAATTAATAAATTAACATAAATTTTCATTATTCTACTTATCATACCAACTTTTATTTGTTTTGTTTTAGTAATAGATGAATTTTCTATTTAAAATTGAGTTTTCTAAATTCTTGTTAGATTTAGTATTTACTTGTAATTTTCTTGTATAACTCAGCAATACTTCTTTTCAATAAAGTAAAAAGAGTTATTCAAAATTTGCTCGCAAAAATTAAAAGAACATCCCTTACCAAAAGTAAAAGCATAATATATCGAGATAAACTTTTTAATTTCGACTTTAACTAATATCTGAACACCTTAACTTTGAGGATGCAAATTTAGATATATCAATTCATTTCAATTGAACACTTTTATTTATAAAATGATCTAAAATTTATATATTTCGGAATAGTTAAATCTCTATAAGACAATAAGAACGAGATGAATGTTTAAATGTGCATTTTCAAAGTTGAAACATTTACTTGTTCGCTGACGCCAAATTAAAGGGTCTATCTATGTATTAGATGTTGTTCATCTTGTATTCTCTAGATACTTAGAACAAAAACTTCGAAGAACTTGATAAGAAACAACAAGTTTAAAGAACATTTTTCAAAACTAGAAAATTAAAACCAGTAGAGAAAATAGAACTAGAAACAGTTAAGAAATAATATACAAAATATTTTTCTTAAAGAAGAAATTGAGCCTACTGAATGCACAGTGTCCCCTTAAGGAAATTAATCCCCTAAAGTACCTGAGGTCAATGGAATATATCCTCCCATGATAAAACGATCTGACTCACAGGTGTATCGATACCTAAAATCACTGTGTCAGCGAACCAGTCAACGACAGTAAACTACACTTAAAATACTAGATTTGATAGTAGAAGAAGAAGTCCAGAAAAAATTGTTCAACTAAAATGAGAGGAAATCCCTCAATTTATAGAAAACAAAGGGTAGTGTGAAAAGGTTCTTATTGTGCGTTACCAGAAAAGCCAAAACCTTTGGAAAAGTCATATTTTTTCGAAAAGGTCACAACCTTTCATAAAAGTCACAACTTTTCATAAAAGTCGCAACTTTTCATAAAAGTCTCAACTCTTCAGAAAAGTTGTAATTCTCCATAAAAGTCACAACTCTTTATAAAAGTTGTAACTCTTCATTTTCCATTCACATCTTTTAAAACCCAACAATCCCTCGCATGAATGGAGAATGACAACAAGACAGAAACAAACAAGTGTGTACTTTACAAGCAAGATTTAATTGCATATGATAAATAGGTTTTCCCTTGGACTTCTTGTAGTGAACATATTTCGGAAATACTCGGTCAGTTGGTAGATACAATATCTTTGAACCGTTGAGATTTAGTTTATACCTAGATAACAATATGTCACACAATTAATCATTTACCGTTTATGATTCTTACGATTGTGTTCATTTCAGCCATGAACACCTTTTGGTTTCATAGGTGTATAGAGATATATTTTTTGACAATCATCCTTTTTGAAGCATCTTAAACTTTACTCACACAGGTGATTTCTAACCGTGTTATCGCATAAATACACTATTTGATCAAATCTACCAAACATAGCAAATCATTAAAAACATTAAGCTTTATTAACTCATTAACAAGTCTTAATGTTGTATCCTTATTCGTGAGCATTTACTTCATCATGAGAATGGATTGAGTTGGTTGACAATGTCAAACTGTCAATCACAACTTTGCTTTTTTCCTTGAATCTAGCTCTTAGGATCTCTAATTTGTTAGATCGAGTTACCGTAATGATGACTTGTCCTAAGCCGTAAATTCATTCCTAAGATGATCTTTAAACTTTCTCTCTAGTTAGGCCTTTTTTAAAGTAGATCTGACACGTTATCTTTTGAAGTTACATAGTCAATTGTGATAATTTCACTAGAGAGTAATTTTCTAATGGTACTATGTCTATGTCTTATGTGACAAGACTTCTCGTTATACATCATGTTCGATGCCCTACTGATTCCATCTTGACTATCAAAGTGTATGCAAACTGATGCCAAAGGTTTGAACTAAAAATTAATATCTATCAAGAAATTCTGGAATCTTTCAAATTATTCAACGGTCTTATCTAGAGCACCTAAGTCAGAGATCATCGTAGAGCTACAGATACATGTATTTTTGAAAGATTTTCAAGAGACTGCTCCTTCATCAAGAGTAAATACATATCCACCCGTGGAGTTTACTTTATTCGATTCCGGTGATTCAATTTGCATCATTATATCCTTTTAATACTTGTGGATATTGTTATAATGCAAGACATATATACCTAAAACTCTTTCATTGTCATCCAATGAGTTTAATTGAGATTACTCGTGAACCGACTCAATTTACTAATAGCCCGTACTATATCTGATCGCGTACACTTCTTGATATACATCATACTTCTCAATACTCTAGCATAATTTAATTGCGAGTCACTTTTGCCTTCACTTATTTGAAATGCAAAGCTCACATTTATTGGAGTCTTGACAAAAGTGAAATCCAAATATTTGAACTAGTCAAGTACCTTTTTAGCGCAAAGAGACTGTGACAATGCTAAACATTATAAAGTTCTAAAGATTCTTGTACCTAAGATCGCATTAGCAACTCCAAATCTTTCATATCAAACGTATTCTAACATATGTTTAGTAACATTTATGTTATTAGTGTCTGTTCCGATGATCAACATTTCATTAGTATATAAACAATCAATGACTGTGTGATTTAATGTTAAATACATTTATAATTTTCATCATTCTTAAATTCATTTGTCAAAATGGTTTGGTCAAATTTCTTACGTCATTGTTTTGGTGTTTGTTTTAGTACATAAAGTGACTTAACGAGTTCGCACACTTTCTTTTATTTATCAGGAACCAAAAAACTCTCGGGTTGTTCCATGTAAATTTTTTCCTCCAATTCTCCATTTAAGAGAGTTGTTTTCACATTCATTTGATAAATTTGGAGGTCATATACCGCAACTATTAATATTGACATTCGAATAATTTTAGTTACTGACAAGTATGTGTCGACAAGATCAGAAACTTGTTTTTGTCTAAAGTCTTTGACAAAAATTCTTGTTTTTATAATTGTCAACAGTTCCATTGACTTTCATTTTTCTTCTGAGGATTCACTTTGAACCAAAGGTTTATATAATTGAGGAAGACCAATCAACTTCCAATAAGATTGTTCTTGATTTAACAGTCTCACTATTGAAACCATCTTTCCAAAGGATGAGTCCACATAAGACATATCAAATGTTACAAAATCAAATTTAAATGTAGTAGATGTCCTTTAACATTTACTCTGAATCTATGTATTAAGTACATTTTCCTTTTGTTCTTTCCAAGGTCTTTTGGACCTATCACTAGACTACCCAAGTCTAATTTTACAGTCCACAATTCTTAGGTCCTATTTTGATCCTTTTAGGAATAGAAACTTAGACTTGGCTAAACACCCTCACATTCTGAAATATTTCAAGTTGATTTTCTTTCTTTTCATTTCTCATATGGAATAGAATATGTCTTGAACAAACAAAATTACTTTCTTTTTGAAAAGACAAAACTTTTGTTTTTCCCTTTTGCAGCAAGGATAGTTCCTCCACATATGTTTTGTGGTAAACCTGAACTTATAAATAATGCAGTCATTATTTCCTTCAAAGTTCTTTTTTTTTCAATTCTTCAATTCCATTAGATTTAGGTGAATAAGACAATAGTTTGATGGATAAATTCACTTTCAAACATATTTCTGCAAAAGGAGATTTATATTCTCCATCTCTATCACTTCTTATCTTTTCTCCCAACTAATTTCAACTTCAATTTTATATTGCCTAGACGTTTCTATTGCTTCATCCTTACCATTCAAACATAACGGTATCAAATGCAAGTGGCAACAAAATATGAGATACTTTTTCCACCACGAGATGATGTTGACTTCATATCACAAATGTCAGTATAAATCAACTCTAAGGGATTAGAATCCTTTCAACAGATTTATAAGAATGCTCACCATACTTAAATTTCACACAAACTTGACATTTTAATTTTTTGCCCTCAAAGTTAGACAGAACTTCTAAGTTGATAAGTTTTTCTTACAAGGTTTATAATTGACATGTTCCAAGTGTTCATGTCACAAACAATTTGACTCAAGCAAGTAAGAACAAATAAAAATATTGTGTTTTAAAAGCTCTCAGCAAGGTAGCTTTTTCTCACAAATAATTGTTCCTATTTCTTACAATTTTGTGTGATACAACCTGTGATGATCCGGTTTCGAAAACTAAAGGTTTCGAAACCAATTTCGCAACTTTGGCCAATTTTGTTAAGTTTTTGAAAGAAAATTGTAATTTTGGGGGTCGCTACTTAGTCTTTTAGGAAAACTTAAGAAAATCATTTAAGAAAATGTTTAAATAAATCAGAGTTGGGTAAGGGTTCAAATAATTCTCTAAGGAAGGGTTTAGGCACCTTAGAGAATCCGCTAACTCGCGGTTGACCGACAAATTTTAGAAGCTTGGCTATTTTTGTAAAAAATTTAATTACTTGAAGAAAAAAAATCTCATTTATTTATTATTATTATTTTTTAAAAATGAAAAATCTTTTGATACTTGTACATATTTGTATTATCTCAAATAATGAAATAATCCAAATATTAAAGTGCCAAAAAGTAAAACTATAACTTAACAATTTATCCGAGTCAAGTTTTGAGTCGAATAATCAACAAAATAACTTAAACATGGATTTGAAAGAATATAAATGATTCTCGAGTTAGTCTCGAAGCTTAGATCGTCTAACTTAAAAGAGTTTAAAAATTCAAATATTTAAAGTAAACAACTAACGAAATAAAGAGTTATTTAGAAACTTCCAAGGATTCATCTAAGTTAGTAAAATAAAAGTTAGAAGTTAGCAGAAAATATCACAAAATCACAATATCATGAAAACAAAGTGCAAATATAACTTGGACAATTATAAGTCCACTTGCTGCTACTTCTTTGCTGTTTGATGCTATTTCCGAACTTTTTAAGCCCAAAAAATGCTATTTCTAGCCCTTTGAGGCTGCTGCAAATCTGCTTTACTTTGATCAAATTGGCCAAAATACTAGCTTTCCTTACGCGATTTTGTCGAAGATCGACTCAAATAGAGGAGGATGCAAGAGATGGGGAGTCCGTTGGACTCAACGGGAGAAAGTTCATGCAAAAAAAATTATGGAAACAAAGATTAGCAAAACAATTAAGTGGAAAACTAATGAAGCTTAATCAAAAGCAAATGATAAAATTCAATCAAATATTAGGAGTTGTGTTCAGGAAGTCAAAACAATACATATGAAGCTACAGAAAGATAGGACTAGCTTGATCACATAATTTGACTATATGTACTTGCAACTCAAACTTTCAAGTAAACAAAAGCATGCAGAAAGTTGTAAAAAATAAAAAAAAAATAAATAAGATATCTTCCAACTTTTGTCTAGTATGATTCAACATAGATAAACAAAAAGGCAAGCCCGTCATGTATATCTCTCAACTAATCCATTCAATAATTAAATTAAGACTAACTTTTTTCAGAAAACATAGTTAAAACAATAACACTAGATTGTAACTAAATTAATCCCAAGCAACATAGAAAAGGAATTGAACCGTAAATCTAGCAAGTGCAAGATAGTTGAACTAATCTACACAAAACATGAGATGTGTAGGACAACAAAAAAGACTAGCAGTTAATCTCAACAGATCCATATCATGTTTAAAGATAAACGAATTTAAATGCAATTTGATCAAAGTTTTAAACCAATTTTAATTTATTTTATAAGAAAAACGAACAGAGACAAGGAAAATACGAGAGAATCTTGCACCAAAATAATTTGGCAAATTCAAACAAGAATCTCATTACAGCTAATCGATCACATAAGCCAACATAAGATCACTCAACATATGTTATCATCTAAACAGACAAGAGGCTTATGTTTAACCTGGAAAACAGAACCACAAATGAGAATGAACTAATGCCTAGGAAGATCAGCCACAAATAATAAATGGGAAGTATTGCAATTTGAAGAAATAACAAATTTCTACTCTAAAAAAATTACTCTAAAATATCAAGAGAACTCAAAATGACTTCAAATCTAATGAACACTTCTCTGTGAACTTTAAAGAATCTGAAAATAATAACATTGCAACACAAGCTTTCTTCTCTAAACTATTGCCGAAAATAAGACATCAAACATAGATACACATGGACCAAGACATAAAGGAATACAACTAAAGCAAACTTGAAAGAAAACCTATACGGATTTCTATCCATATTGTACTTCAATCAAGACAAATAAACTTCAACAATAAACAATTTTTGGCAAAAAACAGAACAAACTTCCATAACACGACAAATGCGTAACTTTAAAACCAACGAGGCTCAAAATAGTATTCTCAGACCAAGCAACCCAATGTTAAAGAATACGCCAATAGCAAGAAATCAACACAAATGAATATAAGAGGGTTGAGTGAAACAAAAAGTGTCACGACCCAAAACGAGCCGCGAGTGACACCCACACTTATCCTCCTATGTGAGCGAACCAACAAATCTAACCCCAACGTTTACCAGTATATAAATTCTGAATAACAAAATATAATGCGGAAGACCAAAACTCATTAATATAATCACTAAATAACTTCTAAAGCATATTACTTATCATCCCCAAAATCTGAAAGTCATCACATCAAGAACATCTATCCTCAAATTTCTAAGTCTAAGAGTAATTAAGAACTAAAATAAAGAATAAAACGATAGTCCATGTCCGAGCTTCAAGGACATCAAGACGTGAATGAGAGAATCCAGTCCGAGCTAGGAACAATAGCTCACCCTGAAATCTGACGTACTGAAGACTGACTAGAGTTGCGGACGAGACAAAGTCACTGGTGCACTTGCTGCACTCCACAAAACAACAAGAAGAACA
>NC_028640.1:61294358-61295107 GCF_001406875.1 Solanum pennellii
TAAAAATCCCGTTCATCAGACTCATGAAAGCAGCAAGGGCATTCGTAAGTCCAAAAGATATTACTAAGAATTCGTAATGCCCATACCTGGTTCAAAAGGCAGTCTTCAGCACATCTGCTGCCCGTATTTTCAATTGATGATAACCGGATCTCAGATCAATTTTAGAGAAGACACAAGCACCTTGTAACTGATCGAACAAATCATCAATNGTTACCTTATTCAGTTGCCTGTAGTCTATGCACATCCGAAGGCTTCCATCCTTCTTTTTCACAAATAAAACAGGAGCGCCCCAAGGGGATGCACTTGGTCTAATAAAACCTTTACTTAACAACTCCTGAAGTTGGACCTTTAACTCCCTTAACTCAGCTGGAGCCATTCTATAAGGGGGATGGAAATGGGGCGAGTACCCGGCTCCAGATCTGTCACGACCCAAAATGAGCCGCGAGTGGCACCCACACTTATCCTACTATGTGAGCGATCCAACAAATCTAAACCCCAACATAATGCGGAAGACTCAAAATCTTATTAATAAAACCAATAAATAAACATTCTAAAATTTATCAACTATTATACCCTAAATCTGGAAGTCATCACATCAAGAACGTCTATCCTCAAATTACTAAGTCTAAGAATATTTAAGAACTAAAATAAAGAATAAAATGGTAGTCCATGTCCGAGCTTCAAGGACATCAAGACATGAATGAGAGAATCCAGTCCGAGCTAGGAACAATAGCTCACCCTGAAATCTG
>NC_028640.1:61296143-61298159 GCF_001406875.1 Solanum pennellii
ACGTGTCGGTTCGTGACACCCGATCCCCTAATACTACGTGTCGGTTCGTGACACCCGATCCATTAACCTTATTCTTTTAGTTCATCAAGCCTTCCTTTATACCAAGGCATCATCATTAATAGAGTGAATTTAAGTTTTTTAAGATTCCACAGTATCATCATTATAATCCATCGCAATTTATATATAATCACAATCATGCAACAACGCAATTAAGCGCATAGAAGACTTTACAATACCACCCAATACATATCAATCGCAATTAAGAGTTTACTATCACATAGCATAAACCATAACCTACCTCCACCGAAGAATCGTGATCAAGCAATCTACTTCTGCAATGTCCTTGCTGTCTCTTCGTTCTTCTCTCTCTCTCACTCGTTCTCTCTTCTTCTCTCTGTTCTTTCTATTTTTCCTTCTTCCAACTCTTTTTGTTTTTACCCTAATTATCAAATAATTAAGTATAAATGATGACAAAAGTAACCCACTATTTATTTCAAGGTTATCTCCTTTAACCCCCAAGTAATTAAATTATTACCCTTACCCCCACAAATTTCATAATTATAAGCATGAATAGTCCAAAACGCCCCTTAAAAACTCTCATCAGAAATCCGACTCAGTCGAGGTTACGCCACTCGTGACGGCCCGTCGTACATGCGACGGTCCGTCCTGCACGTCCGTCACAAAGTTCAGAGACTCAATTTCAGTAAAAGGTCTGTGACGGTCCGTCGTGGCTACGACGGTCCGTACTGCAGTTCCGTCGTGAAGTTCAGAGAGTTGATCCTAGTACCCAGATTTCCAGAGTTTAAGTGTTTTGGAACGATGACCCCCGACGGTCCGTCGTGACCATGACGGTCCGTCGACTGTTCCGTCGACTCAGCTAGTTTCTATCAAAATAATCTTGCTGCTCTAATCGACTAAACAGGTCGTTACAAGATCAATACAGAAATCGATGTCCCTATCCGGTGGCATACCAAGAAGGTCTGCAGGAAACACATCCAGAAACTCACACACTATCGAAACAGACTCAATCGAAGGTACTTTGGAAGTATCATCCCTGAGATGTGTCAAGAAGGCTAAACAA
Organism: Solanum pennellii; assembly: GCF_001406875.1. Taxonomy (NCBI): domain Eukaryota; kingdom Viridiplantae; phylum Streptophyta; class Magnoliopsida; order Solanales; family Solanaceae; genus Solanum; species Solanum pennellii. Next base: position 61,297,225 of record NC_028640.1, read on the forward strand.
CCTTTACTAACCATCCTCTTAGCGCGGAGGAAAGAGATAATGCGGACTGGGGTGGAAATGTAGTCACCCTCCAACACTAGCGGATCTGTCCCAGGCTTGGCCAATGTCACAGTTTTAGCATTACAATCTAAGATTGAAAAATTTGGGGAAAGCCAAGTCATACCCAGAATTACATTGAAATCAACCATTTCTAGGATAATCAAATCTACATAGGTGTTTCTCCCTACAAAGGTCACAAGGCAAGACCTATACACCTTCTCAACTATCACAGACTCACCCACAGGAGTAGAGACACTAATAGGCATGTCAAGCAATTCGCAATGTAAATCAAGACCAGTAGCAAATGAGGAAGATACATATGAAAATGTGGATCCAGGATCAAATAATACAGAAGCCATGTAATCACAGACCAAAAGATTACCTGTGATAACAGCATCAGATGTCTCTGCTTCAGACCTCCCGGGGAAAGCATAACAATGGGCCCTATCACCTGTCTGTCCATTGCCCCTATCATGTTGCGCCGCAGCAGTTCCAGCTTGCCCGCCACCCCGATTGATTGGGTGACCACCATTACCTCGGCCACCACGTCCTCCAAAATGGCGGCCTCTCCCATGACTACCTCTACCTCTAACCATTGGGGGTCTGTAACTCTGTTTTGGACAATACCTCCTAATATGTTCAGCCTCCCCACATCCATAACAATTCCTTGAGTCAAGCATAGGTCTTTGTGAAGGTGACGAAGTCTGAGGATAACCACCAAACTCAGAAAAGGGCTGACTGGGCTGCGATGGACCCTCAGCTACAGCTTGCAGGGAAGACTGAATAGGGCGGTTTTGATAACCTCCTGAACTCTGCCCTCTGGAGGAAGAGCCTCTAAACTCACCTCCCTTACGGAACTTCTTAGATGTTGACGCCATGGTGAAGTCGTCTGGCTT
>NC_028640.1:61302391-61354575 GCF_001406875.1 Solanum pennellii
TTGTCATGAATAGTCCAAAACACCCCTTTAAAACTTTTAACAGAAATCCGACCCAGTTAGGTTACGCAACCTGTGACGGTCCGTCGTGTCTACGACGGTCCGTCCTGCAGGTCCGTCACAAAGTTCAGAGAGTCAAATTCTGTAAAGGGTTTGTGACGGCCCGTCGTACCTACGACGGTCCGTCCTGCAGTTCCGTCGCGAAGTTCAGAGAGTCGATCTCAGTACCCAGATTTTCAGAGTTTAAGTGTTTTGGAACGAAGCCCCTCGACGATCCGTCGTGCCTATGACGGCTCGTCCTAGTTGTCGTCGAGGGTAATGAGAAAAGTAGCAGAAGAGAATTTACAAGTATGGGACGACGGAATCCATCACGGGCCGTCGTGACCATGACGGTCCGTCGCGTGGTCCGTCGACCCAGTCAGTTTTTATCAAAATAATCTTACTGCTCGAATCGACTAAACAGGTCGTTACAAAAAGCTCGATTGAATTGAAATGCAAGGTGAGGACATGAATGGAAGTTAATCCTAATAGAACCAATGAGTGATATTAATTCTAATTCCTAGGAAGCCAGTAGAAAAGTGGAAAACTAACTATAAGGTCTACACATAATCGAGGTACACATGAGTCCAACAAGAGGAACACAAATGCATAAAATAACATAAGAATTTGTTAATAACTAGAAATACAAATTTGGCTAGGTGAAGCAGATTTCAGGAAGTTACAAATTCAAACCAGATGATTACAAGGCTAGTTTATATTCGCTTCAAATCAAAGATAGAAAACAGATTGTTAACTAGACAAAGAAAAGGAAGAGCTCAGCCTGAGCTAACACAACTTTTAACCAAAAGAAAGATAATCAAACTGCCAACTCTGGATTGAGACGAACTTATTCCGTATGAAGAAGCCGATAATACATTAAGCAGCAAAGTTTGAAAGAAGAACAGGAACCATAAACTGATGCAAATAGAGGAGGGGAACAAGATCATATCTTGACTACTATCATTCAAATTACGTAAGAATGTAAACTACTCCTACGAGTTTTAGGCGAACATGATGAGAATTTATTATAACACATCAAAATGACAAAGAAAACAACCAAACACAAGTAATTAATGGAGAAAACAGAACAACGCAGCCATCAAACTCGATGTTGAAACCAAAGACATAGGAAAGGGGAACTTACAGAAAAGCTGTGAGCTGAGAGGATAACAAGCTAAGGGGATCATACACATATTAAAAGGAAGCTTAGCAAATTTCAACACACAATCTGATAGGCAGCCAGAAGATGAACCAAATAAAATGAGAAGCACAATATTTCAAAGACCATAAGAAGATTAACGATGAGCAAAGAAAGAACAAAACTCTACACATTCATACTACTAAACAAAACAAGAAAGAAACTATCAACATTTAAGCTACTGGGGACGTAATTAAACTGAATAAGACAAGGAAATAATTCCTAAACTAAAGTAACTAACGACCAAACAAAGTTCTACCTAATAGAAATTAAGCGAAAATAAATAATAAGGCGACACGAAGGTTACCTGATTCTGGGTAGTGAACCGGGACGACGAGTTGAGAAGACGACTCCACCTCTTCAACTCGAAAAGCCACACAACATTTTAAAATTTTGAACTATGGAACAAGAAATTCCCAAAAAACTTTTTGGGTACTCTTTGATCTCCAAATCCCCCTTTTGAACAGTGAATAAGAAGACTATTTATAAGGGGAAACCGGAAAGGAAAAAGGGGTCTGGATCGATGTGGGAGAATCCCAAATTCAAAGCTACCATCGTACCAATTGCCACGAAAAAAATGAAGAGGATCGCTTGATTAAGAGCAAAGGACGAAGGAGGTGTTGATATGCAAACACCTGGATTTTCTCCAACGGTCTGGTACGAGTACGAATGGATTAGGACAGACGCGAAGCCACACACGCGATTTGGATGCTCGTGATTGTAGCGTTTCTGGGTTTTTTGTTCGTTGCTGGGTTTTTTCGCATCTGTAGAAGAGCTAGGGTCGTTGAATTGCTGGGAAGAAAAAGATATCGGGTCGGGTTGGGTATTTGATATTGTTTTGTTGGATTGTGAACTGAGAAATGGTCCTGCGTTTTGAGGAATAATTCGTAGTGGGCTGCACAGGAAGGGTTGAATACGGCCCATAATTAGTCTTAAAGAATTACAACTCAAGTTAAAAGGGGGATGACTATATTTGCAATTAAACATATAACCAATTGAGGTTGAAAACTTAATAGATTTGAAATCAATAGGTAAATTCGACCAAATCTTAATCAAGATGAATTCAAACAAAATTAATTGACGAGCTTCTTAAACTTAACGAAAATGAAATAATTAACCTAATCATAAACTAAATGGTTTAAAAATTATAAACATAATTCAAACTAAACTAATTCAATGAAATACTTACTAAAAATTATATTCTCTTTTTGAGATGATTTTCAAAATATTTATAAAATATGCTAATTATATACAAAACTATATATATATATATATATATATATATAAAACATATATATTACTTAAAAATTATATATATATATTAAAAATAATTTAAAATATCTTTAAAATATTTTGAATTTGATAAAGTTAGTTATTTCAAGTCGTTTGGAAATTAAGAAACTCGAAATTTAATTCCAATCATGGGAAGTCAAAATTGGGTATCAACACAACCATCATTTAGAGTCATCACCTTGTCAAATGTCTTTTTTGGAAGGACCTTTCCATAACATTCAATTTGATTGTTACCCATAAACAAAGTTTCATTGGGTCCAATCAAGACAATATAGTTCAAATGCTACTTTTACAAACATGACAAATAACTATTCACCAATATTCATGTCTATACAAATACTTTTATTTTAATATATAGAAATAGCTTTTCATGAAAAATCACAACATTTTAAGTGACACTTTTTTCATATAAAAATATATTATCTTTTGGTAGTTTCATATTAGTCACACCATATACTAGTAAAAGAGAAACTCAACAACCACAATATTAAATATACTCCATGAATTTTGTGGGTCTAACATAATACAAAAGTATCGTTGAATTTCATATCTTTTGCTCCAAAATTAAATTAGATATCACGTCTATCTTGTCTTTATCATAAGCAAAGAGCCCCCACATTTTAAATGTGATCTCAAATATATATTTTTCAAGTATTTGAAAATAGTGTTTTCACATACTGTTCCAGATTATCAAAATATCATTGGTAGTATGAAACCTCTTTTGGAATATTCTTCTACGAAAGAATTATACTACTTCAATTCCCTTTGACATCTTTACATAATGTCAAAGTTCATTCCATAGAGGCACCTATTGTAGGTACAAAATCACACACTTTAAGTCACTATCCTTTATTTTTTTCATATCACAGTTAGACATATCACTTAGTATTTAGAATACTAATAATAATACAAAAGTTTTTGTACAATTTGTTTCTATTTAACAATGAAATTTGTAGAAAATCAAAAGTACAACAATGACTTATTATGTGAAGTTTTCATATTCTTCAAATCAATTGCATAGTCCAATTTATTTAGAGTAGAAAACTACAAAAGATTTTAGTATACAACAATCAGGCACAATCAAATTTTACACGGAGTACAAAACTACAAAAAAAAATTCTCGAAACAGAATAAAACATTTTCTTTATCACATAGACATTGTTTTTCTTTTCAAATAGCCTTCCAACTATAACATTTTGACATACTATTTTATCACACAAAAATGTGCATCTCTCATTCTACAAACTAAAGAATTCTAAAGGCGACACTATTTGCAAAGGAAAACTCATTCCATGACATATGGTTTGAAGATCTTTTTCCAAATATACACACGATAAAAAATCAAAAAAATCAACTTTTGGAACCTATTTTCCTCCTTTGATAAATTATAAGAAGGTTACCTAATATAATCTTTAACCGGAATACCACCCAATTTTTTTGGGTACATTCTCAATTCGATCTTGCTAGACAAGCCACCAATTTTAAAGAAGTAGTGGATAATTTTGTACTTCCATGATCTGTTTCCTTAAATCAATAGATTACAAGAAATACCAATAGTATAGTAATTTTCTGAAGATTATTGTTCATCTTGTATTCATAAGATACTTAGAACAAAAACTTTGAAGAACTTTATAACAAACAACATCATTTAAAAAGCATTTTTCAAAACTAGAAAATAAAAATCAGTAGAGAAAATAAAACTAGAAACAATATACATAATATTTTTCTTAAAGAAGAAAATTGAGCCCACTAAATGCACAGTGTTTTCTTAACGAAATTATTCCCCTCAAAGTACCTGAGATTAATGGAATATATCCTGGGACTCCCAGGATAGAACGATCTACTGTCACGACCCAAAAATAGACGTGATGACACTTGTCTTATCCCACCAAGACAAGTCAGCCTAAAACTCAACTTATTACAATAAAATGCGAAAAATTTACTATCGACTTACATTATACCCCAAAACCTGGTTGTCAGGTGTACAAGCCTCTAAAGTATTACAATTTATTCAAAAGAAAAACTCAAGTCTCAAATGAACTTGTTTCTAGAATAGAACAAGATCAGAATTATGGAGAAGAAAGTCTGCTGAGATGGAAATAGCTACCTCACAAATCTCCAAGAAGCCTCGGAAAAGAAGAGAATGTTAAGTACAACAAAAATCAAGGCTCATAACCTACAAAAAAGTTTGTAGAAGCAAGGGGTGAGTACCAAACCACACGGTACTCAGCAAGTAAACCTCTAAACACAAGCTAAGGGGATGAAATACGGGTACTCCTACCACCCCCAACCGAACCTCCACAACTACAACATGCATAAACATCAGCCCAACCTAACAGCTCACAGTTTACATAGCACGTAACTCAAAGAAACAACACTTAGACAGATTACATATCCTCCACAACACCACTTTAACAAAGTACATATCCCCAACAACAACACTTCAACAAATTACATATCCTCTATAATAATACTTCAAGAAATTACATATCCTCAACAACAACGTTTTACATATCCTCAATAACAAGCTTAGTATTCAACAATCACAAGTTCCGCAGAAAGGCAATCACAAGATCAGTAAAACACAATATCAAGTTCACTAATGATAAGTATGTGCAATGCAATGGAATGCAATGTCGAGTATAATGATGTATGTCTGACCTAGTGATACACACCCGCTGTCTCTCAGTCTGGGACCCATGGGGGACATATTTGTCCATGCATATGTCGCGGCGCACGACACGGCCCTCGATAATAGTAACCATCGCGGCGCGCGATACGTCCTTCAAAATATAATATTCATCGCGGCGCGCGATACGACCCTCGAAATGGTACATCCTCTTATCACATAACTCTTATTACAACCATGTCTCAGATGCAATGCAATGACATGCTCAAATTAAAATGAGGAGATAACCATTTTGATATCAAACACAATTTACAACAAGAAAAACAACACCAACAAATCAGCAACAAGTCTCCAAATCATTCTTAACACTACACAAGAAAATACACGAATTTCATACGCTTAACAAGAGTTTAGAAATCCACTTGCCTCAATTTATCGAACAATCACTTCGGGACTATAGCCTTCCTCCTTCGTTGTACTTTCAAATCAATACAATTTATTCAAATCAATAACCACAATAAGACTTCAAACTTACAACACTCATATTACTATCTGGTTAACTTTAACCCAACAATTTATCCAAATTTATAATAAAGTTTCTCAATCTTGATTCTAATCAATAAGTCAAATCTCATATTTCTTAAATTGAGTCAAGAGTTAAGTCATAATTTCTCCAAACACTACAACCCTAACAGTTTCCATATAATATAATTGTCCAATTGTTATCCCAAAATGGCTATTGACGGCATATCAATATTCCATTGGAAATCTTGGCATACTTCCAAAGGGAACACCATCAATTAGTTCTAAAAAATTCAATTACATATCTATAACTAGTTATGACATTATCACTTTGACAAATTACATGATAATTATAAGAAAGATTTAAAGAAAATTAAACCCCAACAAATTTTCAGAATCTGTATGTCATTAAATTCCTATATATTTAGTACCCACCAATTACCATTAACTTTCAAAATAAACTCACAAACCCTTTTTTCTTTACAAACCTACAGTAACCCACTTCAATTTCCTATCTAACTCTTAATGAATTAAAAGTATTAATCAACATAAAACTTGTCTTTTATACATGTATTGTTTCATCCACCAACACTAAGATGGGCCCCCAAAGAAGGTTAAGCATATATGTTGGGTTTTATTCTCCCATAATTCGCTACCTTGAGCCATTGACTGGAGATTTATTTACTGCAAGATTTGCAGATTGTCAATTTGATGAAATAAATTTTCCGCAATTAGTGGGAGAGAAAAAAGAACTTAAAAATAAGATTGCATGAAAAGTTTCATCATTATCTCGTTTTGATCCACGTTCCCTTATGTATGAACAGGAGGTCCAGAAGATCATCCATTTACAAAACATAGAAAATGGAATGTCAGACGCATTTACTGATTTGAAAAGGATAACAAAGTCACATACTCCCGCAATAAACGTGTCTATCCGGATTGATGTTCCAACAGGACCATCTATAAGTGTCATGACTTCTGAATCACAAACACGCTTGAAGTGTGACGGACTATTAGGTTCAAAAGATAAAAATCCTAGAAAAGAAGTACGAAAAATGACACTACAAAAGAATCTCACGAAGATAAGATTCAAGATCTGATTAATCTTGATATCTCTAAAGAGATCAGTGAAGCCGAGACTCAAGTGAATGAAGAATTTTCAATAAGTTCTACGGGTGATGAGATAAGTTTAGATCGATCGAGAATCATAGTTAATAATATTTTCGCATATAATGTTGCATTTAACATTATGCAAGACAGTGATGATCTTGAACCTTTATCTGTCGAAGAATGTCGGCGAAGATGTGATTGGCCAAAATGGCAAGAGGCAATTAAATCAGAATTAGACTCACTTGCTAAACGTGAGGTTTTGGGACCTGTAGTCCAAACCCCAAATAGTGTAAAATCAGTTGGCTATAAATGGGTTTTTGTGCGAAAGCGAAATGAAATTGTAAGATACAAGGCACGCCTTGTTGCACAAGGATTCTCTCAATGACCTGTGTCGACTATGAAAAACATATTCACCAGTTATGGATACAATAACTTTTTGATATCTCATTAGTTTAGCTGTTCATGAAAATCTTGAAATACATCTGATGGATGTGGTTACAACTTATCTTTACGGTTCACTTGATAATGAAATTTATATGAAAATTTTAGAAGGACTTAAAATGCCTGAAGCATACAGTTCAAAACCTCGGGAAATGTGTTTAATTAGATTACAAAAGTCATTATATGGCTTAAAACAATCAGGACACACGTGGTATAATCGCCTTAGTGAGTACTTGATAAAACAAGATTATATAAATGATATCATTTTTCCTTGCATTTTTATTAAGAAAATAACATCAGGGCTTGTTATTCTTGCAGTTTATGTTGATGACATTAATCTCATTGGAACTCCAGAAGAGGTCCAAAAGACAATTGAATATCTAAAGAAAGAATTTGAGATGAAAGACCTTGGAAAGACAAAACTTTGTCTTGGTCTACAAATTGAATATTTAATAGACGGGGTCTTCATCCATCAATCTGTCTATATTGAGAATATCTTGAAACGTTTTTACATGGACAAAGCACATCCATTAAGTACTCCAATGATTGTGCGATCACTTGAAGTGAGTAAAGATCCATTTCGACCTCAAGAAGAGAATGAGGAACTTCTTGGTCCTGAAGTACCTTATCTTAGTGCAATTGGCGCACTTATGTATATTGCTAATTCTACGAGACCTGACATATCATTTTCTGTTAATTTATAAGCAAGATTTAGTTCTTCTCCTACACGAAGACATTTGAATCGAGTTAAACATATATTGAGATATCTAAAAGGGACTAGTGATATGGGTCTATTTTATACGTACAAAGATAGTATAGATCTTGTTGGTTATGTAGATGCATGTTATTTATCTGACCCACATAAGACTCGATCTCAAACAGGCTATTTGTTCACATATGGAGGTACTGCTATGTCATGACAATCTACTAAGCAATCCATAGTTGCTACTTCTTCAAATCATGCTGAGATAATAGCCATTCATGAAGCAAATAGAGAATGCGTATGGTTGAGATTAGTTATACATTTTATTAAAGAAAAATGTGATTTAAAATGTGATGTCAAGATACCCACGGTGCTCTTTGAAGACACTGTTGCATGTATAGCTCAATAAAGAGGAGTCTTCATAAAAGGAGATAGAACGAAACATATTTCACCGAAATTATTCTTTACACATGATCTCCAGAAGAACGGTGACATTGATATACAACAAATTCATTCAAGTGATAATCCAGCTGATTTATTAATCAAATCTTTACCAGCCTCAACTCTTGAAAAGATGGTACAAAAAATTGAAATGCGAAGACTTAAGCATCTAAATCGTGGTCTTCATCAGGGGGAGTAAAATACGCATTGTACTCTTTTTTTCTTAGTCTAGTTTTTGTCTCACTGGATTTTCCTAAAAAGATTTTTAATGAGGCAACATGTAAAATGTATTGTGAATGTCTATGTACATTTGTTTTCAATTTTTATTTACATAAACATTTGAGAGAGAGTGTTGTAAAATAATGATCATTGCCACATGTTGCAAGGAATGTGTGCCATTGCCACATGTAGGTCACTCATAAGACAAATATGTATGACATGTGGACACCTTCCACACATGGCAAATTATGGCCAAGTTTCACCTTTTCATGTACTACTATAAATAGGTAGTACATTTTCAAATATAAATAAGAAAAAAAATTTGACAAACATTATTATACTCTCTCTTATTTTTCTTATTTTAATTTATTATAAATTAATTAGCTACTTATTTTATAACAAAATTTTCTTTTTTAAAAAATAGAAATTCTTTTACCTTTTGTTTAATGTATCTTCATTATATTTTTTTTCTATTTCATTAAAAAGTATATATTTCGATAAAAGACATATTTTATTTACTATTTAAAGATTAAGATTATATTACAATTATAATCACAAATTTTGAAGATCCATTAATACCATTGATGTAATCTTAAGTTTATATTATTCAAAATATCAAAATTGTTGAGGATGAATTAATATGTTTATTTAGCCTTAGAAACAGTAATCTCTTGAAAAATATTTTGGCCTTAGAATGTTTCAAAATATTTTTCAATTAAATAAATATGTCTTTATGAGCTGGATTGGATCTGATGTAATTTATGTACTCTATCTCATCATGGTTTACCACAAATATCTTTATTTATTTAATTTATCATATAGTCATTTATAAAAAAAATTATGTAATTTCTTCGTTTCATATTAGTTGATCACTTTTCTTTTTACGTACATATATTAAGAAATCATAGATCTTTATTTATTTATTTTTATTATTTAGTGATTTATACAAATAGAAAATCAATAATCTCTCCATCTCACATCAGGTGATCACTTTTCTTTTTACGCGTATATATTAAGAAATCATAAATAAATGGATAGTTTTATCAATTCACCCTTTAAGAACTTTTTTGAAATTTCACAACAAGGGTGAATACTTTAAAAATGAATAAAGATAATTGAGGGAAAATTAATTAATGCTTTTTTGATTTAATAAGATGATCCACTAATATGTGACAATTATTTTTTGTATAGTGATCAAATTATATGAGACGGTAGGAATAATTTATGATTGTATATTGCTGATTAAACTAATAAGATTGCTATATTATTAAATTTAATTAATATGAAACTATGATGATTTGATTATCAATAAACTGGAGTTTTTCATATCAACTTTTATATTTCATCTTTTTAATCATCAATTTGTAGCATATTTTTTTTTAGCAATTTCTTTGAACAGGTCTTAGGATCGTAACCTAATTTTCCACTCTTTTGTTGCATTATTCATTATTAGAATATTTATCAAGTAATGTCACTATTATTTTATAATATATTTAATTTTTTATTTTAATCGCGCGAATGCGAACAAGTACACTAGTTATCCAATATATACAAACCATTCACATGGTTTTTGTGGTTGTTTAATACAAGAGATTAAGACTAATTAGTTTTAAGATTAATTTTAGAACTAAATTATTTTAGTTCAGTTGTGATAAAGTCGAAAAATAACTTTATCACTTAGTTAATAGGATAATTAATTTTAAAATAACTGATTAAGCAGGTGGATCCTACGTTCAGCTTCTCCTATACGCTTTCCTCCCTCCATATTATCTTCACCCCTCACTCTTCCTAATTGGCGGGAATTTTTCGAAAATCCCAAAAATTGAAACCCTAATTTGCGCCAAACATATTGAAATTCTTAATTATCCTATATAATCACTTCACTACGAGTACAAAAAAGCATATCAACGAAATTCCTCAAAAGAAATTTCTTTGAAAAGATGTATGTGGTGAAGAGAGATGGGCGTCAGGAAACTGTTCACTTTGATAAGATTACTGCTAGGCTTAAGAAATTGAGTTATGGGCTAAGTACGGATCATTGTGATCCGGTTCTTGTTTCTCAGAAGGTTTGTGCTGGTGTTTACAAGGGTGTAACTACTAGTCAGCTTGATGAATTGGCTGCGGAAACTGCTGCTGCTATGACTGCTAATCATCCTGATTATGCCTGTGTAAGTTGCTCCATTTTGAATTATTTGGTTTGACATGCTTATGATGTTTTTGTTTGGAGGTTGGATTTTGGATTTGAACTGCGTGGGTTCAATATTAAGGTTTTTAGCATTGTATTTTTGAAGTTATGGGTTCATATTACTGTAATTTTAATGAGTTCTGCGCATAAATTTGTGATCTGTGTGGAAAGTTATGGGTCTGGTTTTATATGTGTTTTTTTTCATAATTGCATCTGGGTTGGTTTTGATTGTATTGTTGTTCAGGAATGCTGCTGAAATAAGCATTTTTTACACGTAGATTTATGCTCTGTGTCGCAAGTTATGGGTCTGACCTTATCTGTGTTTTTTAATTGTAATTGCTTCTGGGTTCATTTTGATTGTGTTGATCTGTAGTAATTCTGCTGAATTGTAGCATTTGTTCAAGTTTGTGAAATTTTGTGTGTCTGGATTTATTTGTTATTTTAATTGTTTTCAAGTCAAACGTCTTTAGTGGTTGTGCTTATATTTGAAAACGGAATGTTGGTTTGGAAATTGAAATTTCGGGTTCAGTTTTTGCTTGTGTTTTGCTAAAGCTGATTGTTACATCTCTTTTAGTTTTGTTGGAATTTGTGTTCTTAAGTTCAGATTTTGGCATTCATTTCAGTCACGATATGTTGAATTTAAACATTGTTGTGGATTGCTATTATTGTCCTGTTTTGCTCTTGCATATTTTTTTTTTCATTTTCAGTTTGATCTCCCATTGCTTTCCTTTCTGTTTCAGTGTTCCCCACAATTTTTGTAATGGTCAACCATGCTATTGTATGTGTATGCTTTCTTATGATAGGTTGGTATGGAATGTATCATATTTGAATTATTGAGCTAGACTAAAATCTTGATTTGATTTATGTAATCAAAAAACAAAAACGCAGTAATTAGTTCTAAGGAGAATTTGTTTTTAAAAAAACCGGTACACATTAAAAAGGAGAATAAAGATATGAGATGACTTGACTTAAAATGAGAAACAGGCAGACAAAAACAGTTTATATTAACTCCTCTACTGTTATAAGGTAGATATATTGAAGCTTCTATAATGTATAGTAGGAAAAGTATTTTTTTAATGATTAATGTGTTAATTAATCTGTGATTTATCGAAACTCTTGGTGCAGCTGGCTGCAAGGATTGCTGTGTCCAACCTGCACAAGAACACCAAGAAATCATTTTCCGAGACGTAAGTGATTTGAATCAACATTGGTCATTAGTCTTTCATGTTCTTTCTTTTTCATATAAAATAAAATGTCGGTGTATTGATCAACAATGACAAAGTGCTGGTCGTAATAATGGAATATCACAGGATTAAGGACATGTACTACCATGTCAGTGAGAGATCTGGATTGAAGGCACCACTTGTTTCTGATGAAGTTTATGAGATAATCATGAAGGTATCATTGCCATTTGGAATATTCCTTTAATTGTTATGTGTCAGATCTTAGCTATGTTTTTCTTAACCAAGATCATGTTTAAAGTTCTTGGCCTCTGGGTAAATCAAGAGCTTGTTTATAATTTCCTGTAGAGATACTTATTAACAGCTTGCCTTTTTTCTCTCAGAATGCTGCTCGTCTGGACAGTGAGATCATATACGACAGAGACTTTGACTATGATTACTTTGGTTTCAAAACCCTTGAAAGGTCTTACCTTTTAAAGATTCATGGTAAGATTGTGGAAAGGCCACAACATATGCTGATGAGAGTATCTGTTGGAATCCACAAAGACGATATTGAATCTGTCATCAAGACATATCATTTGATGTCTCAACGCTGGTTCACTCATGCATCTCCAACACTATTTAATGCTGGCACTCCAAGGCCTCAAGTAGGTCAACATTCTTTTAATGCTGTGATTTTTTCTTGATTTGATGATTCAACTAAGTCATCATTGATTTGGTCCTGTTTTGAAAATATTTGTTTCTTACCCAACACTGTCCTCCTGTTCATTGGCATCTTTTGGTAAAATGTTCCCTGATTTTACATCGTATTCTTTTGGGACTTGCAGTTAAGTAGCTGCTTCCTGATATGCATGAAAGATGATAGCATTGAGGGCATATATGATACTCTTACGGAATGTGCTGTTATTAGCAAATCAGCTGGGGGAATTGGTGTATCTGTGCACAACATACGTGCTACTGGGAGTTATATTCGTGGAACAAACGGAACATCAAATGGGATTGTTCCTATGCTGCGTGTGTTTAATGATACTGCCAGATATGTTGATCAAGGGGGTGGCAAAAGAAAGGGTGTGTCCTCATTTTTGTGCTTGTTTAGATAATTCTAGAAGTTTAGGGTGTAGGGACTACCTTCACTGTTCTCACTCTGTAATGCTGTGTTTAGGTGCTTTTGCTGTCTACCTTGAGCCTTGGCATGCTGATATATTTGAATTTCTGGATTTAAGAAAAAACCATGGGAAGGTATAGTACTCTTTTATCATCAATTGTTTAATATATTGTCTATTGGGCCTGCACCTGCTCTCTGTCACTGCACTAGATTGCTGTACTCCTTTCATATGGCAAAGCTTGTCTGTACTCAGCAATTTGACAAGACATGATGATGTTTCCTTTTCTTCAGGAAGAGAATCGGGCACGAGATCTTTTCTATGCTCTTTGGGTGCCAGATCTTTTTATGCAAAGAGTCCAAAGCAATGGGATATGGTCTTTGTTTTGTCCAAATGAGGCTCCTGGATTGGCAGATTGCTGGGGTGAAGATTTTGAGAAGCTGTACAGAAAATATGAAAAAGAGGTAAAAACAAGTGTTCTACTGAGGTTAATTGCACACCATTTATTTGATATATTAAAGATCATTCAGCATTGATCATAAACAATATTCTTTTGTCAACTTCAGGGAAAGGCAAAGAAGGTCGTTCAGGCACAAAATCTCTGGTTTGAGATCTTAAAGTCCCAGATAGAAACTGGGACCCCTTACATGTTGTACAAGGTGATTTTTATGCGATTCTGTTATGCTTCTCATTGTTTGTCGTGATGCAGTTAATTTTACTCTACCTATATCTGTTTGTTATTGTAGGATTCTTGCAATAGAAAAAGCAACCAGCAGAATCTTGGTACTATCAAGTCTTCTAACTTGTGTACTGAGATTATTGAGTACACTAGTCCAACTGAAACTGCTGTTTGCAATCTTGCTTCAATTGCTCTACCTAGATATGTTAGAGAGAAGGTAGTTAACATTGGTATATACTTAAAACTTACTTGTCCTACTTTCTCCTTGCCTCTTAGTGTAGTGTTGCCTTTATATCTTTCAGGGGGTCCCAGGTGAATCACAGCCATCTAAGCTTGTGGGGAGTAGGGGTTCAAAAAATCGATACTTTGATTTTGACAAATTGGCAGAGGTTTGTTTTGTTCTAAATACCAACTTTCTTGAACATGTTTCTCTTGACATTATTCTTAATTTTGCTCTGGTTGCCATGTGAGACAGGTCACTGCATTAGTCACTTCAAACCTGAACAAAATTATTGACGTCAATTACTACCCTGTTGAAACTGCAAAAAGGTCTAACTTACGACATAGGCCTATTGGACTTGGAGTCCAGGGACTTGCAGACACATTCATTTTGCTTGGCATGGCATTTGATTCCCAGGAGGTAAGTTTTGTCTATCATCTTTTCAAGCTGTACATTTGTGCAGATTGTTCTGATCTTATACTGTCTATGTATAGGCTCAGCAGCTAAACAAGGACATATTTGAGACAATATACTACCATGCATTAAAAGCTTCTTCTGAATTAGCTGCCAAGGAAGGCCCATATGGGACATATGCAGGAAGTCCTGTAAGCAAGGTATAAATCCTTTCATTCCTAGATTTTACTGATGGGTAATATGTGAATGGGATGTTTGATTTTTCAGTGCATATTGACGATCATCCATGATTTAGTCGAAATAGTTGTTATACTTCTGAGTGTCTAACATGAATAAAATAGCATCTTCTTACTGGTTTGACTATGAAGATATGATTGCAAGTTTAAAGAGAATTTGAAAATGTTGAGACACAAATTATACACACTACCGTAGAACATGAAATGACTGCCAGATTTTATTTTGATTCAGTATTATTGTTTCACATTGTATTTCCACTAAATACAATATTATGCTGCCCAGGGTATTCTCCAGCCAGACATGTGGGGAATTACACCATCTGATAAATGGGATTGGCATGCTCTTCGTGAAATGATTGCAAATAATGGTGTAAGAAATTCACTTCTTGTAGCTCCAATGCCAACTGCTTCAACCAGCCAAATTCTTGGAAATAATGAATGCTTTGAGCCATATACATCTAATATCTACAGCAGAAGGGTTCTGAGGTAACACCTGCTAGCAGATCCTGCAGCTGCTGCTGATTTTTATCATACTTGCTGCATATGATTTATACATGGTTTATTTTTGTTCTCCAGTGGTGAATTTGTTGTGGTGAACAAACATCTTCTGCATGACCTAACCGAGACAGGGCTCTGGTCACCTGCTGTTAAGAATAGGATAATACATGATGATGGTTCTGTGCAGAAAATCCCTGAAATTCCAGATGATCTTAAAGTTATTTATAAGTATGAACTTTCACTAATTACTTGTTCAGTTTTTATGTTCACTTTATTTCCACTTACATTCTAATACTGTTCACTGACTTCAGGACTGTTTGGGAGATCAAGCAACGGACCCTGGTTGACATGGCTGTAGACCGTGGTTGCTACATAGATCAGAGTCAAAGCCTCAACATCCATATGGATCAACCCAACTTTGGAAAGCTCACTTCCCTTCATTTTCATGCTTGGTCCAGGGTACACTTCAATTTTCACATTATAAGTTTTGTTGATCTTTTGAAGAGTGCATAAGCACTAAGAAATGGTCTGGTATATTGTTACTCAATAGTTTAGTACAAACATCCATTTAGAGAGATCTTTTAGTGACAAGTGAATGTAGTTGTCAGACTACAACAGCATGAACTGATCTTTATAGGTTCCATCTTCACAGGTCAATTTTGAGTCTCAGTTTCATCCTTCTTGTTATTGTAGGGTTTGAAAACTGGAATGTACTATCTACGATCACGTGCTGCAGCTGATGCAATCAAGTTCACAGTTGACACTTCCATGCTGAAGGTAGTAAGTAGTAACGTTATAATGCTGAGTAACTTATCATCATATTATATTGTTCATTCTTACAAACTGCACGCTGGTATCAATTTGCAGGAAAAACCAAAGACTGCTGTTGACGAAGAAACTAAATTGGCTCAGATGGTGTGCTCTTTGACAAACCGCGAGGACTGTTTATCCTGTGGAAGTTAGTGCTACTATTGCCTACGGGGTAACCTCTTCATAGATAAGCCAAACAGACCTTAGCTTTGTGGAAGATACACGTACTGATGTTCATTTGATTAGAACTAATTATGTATATAATAAATATATATCTGGTTATAGTATAGTATATGTCTTTTTGTATAAACAAGGAACAATATGCAACTCTTTTGTATTGGTTAGTGGTGTCGATGTAATCCATTTTTCCTTGAAGCAATGAATTTCTCTAACAGCAACTTGAAGATTTGAAATGTGTGTAAAAATATGAAGTTAATCTTGTCAATAATTTATTAGTTTAACTAAAAGAGTATTGGTTTATGTATCGAAATACATCTAAATCATATGATGTATTTTATGTATCAAATCGAGAAAATAGAATTAGACAAATATTTTCGAGGAAATTGCAATAATTGTTGCATTGACACTAAATCCTCCCTCATAGTTAAAACAAACAGCCAAATCTAATTTTGGATTAGCTTTATTAGATTCCGCAAGTCAAAAGGAATTTGTATTAGTGGACAAGTACCAAACACCTATTAATTTATAGATATACATGCAATAATATTGATTTATCACCCCACCCCGCCCCTAGGATTCGCATAGACTCCTCCGGATGCTGAAGCACCAAGTAACCTCATATCGAAATATATATATATATATTCGTGTAGAAATTAAAAAGTATTTGTATAAATTTTTACTTTTAACATGATATATATATATATATATATATATATATATATATATATTTATGTATGTATATGTGTGTGTGTGACTCTGCTACTTCAATTTTTTCACGAAGAAATTAGTTGAATCGTTTGGAATTTAAGGGTTAATCACTATTTCATAATCAACCTTTTTTTTGGGAAATTTTCACATATAGCCACTTAAAATAATTAATTACGCTCTATAGCTATAATAGTTTGATAATTACAATTTGTAGCTACATGTTTTTTTGGAGGAGAGGCGAGCGAGGAGAGCGGCGAGAGAGAGGGGGAAAAAAGAGTGGAAGAAAGGTAGATTGTATATGTATATTGGTTAGATAATTGTATATTATACATACGTAATTGTATATATGGCAAGAGAGATTGGGAGAGGGAGGAGAGAGGCGAGCGAGACTGGGAGAGAGAGGAGAGAGGCAAGCGAGAGGGCAGAGAATGGGAGAGAAGCGAATTCTATTTGTATATAATTATATATAACTATATATTATACATATACATTTGTATAAATGGCAAGCGAGATTGGGAGAGGGAGGAGAGAGTCGAGCGAGGTTGAGAGAGGGAGGAGAGAGACGAGCGAAAGAAGACAGAGAGTGGGAGAGAGATGAATTATATATGTATATATGCTGAAAAATTGTATATTATACATATTTATTTATATATCCTGACGAATGACTAATTATACAAACTCGAAGTCAGCCCATGTAATTAATGTATAAATGTTAGTCGCGAGTGGTAATTATAACAAACTATAATTATGATGAGTAATTAAATAGTATAAATTTATTTATCCGCGTAATTTTCCTACTTTTTTTGAGCTTTTATATTAGAGTGATCTTATTCTAATAATAATAGTAATAAAATCTAGTAGACCGCCTACTCTTTGACCAATTAAACCATGATTAGACACTTCTCGTATGAACATAATCACTTTACTTCACATATCCAATAATATAAAAACATATAGTAGTAATCCAACTTAAAATGTGCTGCTTTTTGTTTGGGTAAATTATTAATGCTTATGATCTCTATTTTTGGGTGGCGTGGGGTGGTGGATCTATTTTATTTTATATAATATAAAATTTTCATTAATTGAACGTAAAAATGTAAAAATTGAATTGATCGATAAATCGAATAGAAAAAAATGTTATTAATTTATTGCTATTGAATTAAATGTTTTTAATGATTTTATAAAAAAAAATTAGAGGGTTACCAATTCGATATTGATATTTTAATATTGAATAAATCGATAAAAAACTGTAGTAATTTTTAACTTTATCCCTGCATAAATACCTTACTAATTATTTTTTTCCCTTTGGACTTCAATTTACACTTCACGTTGATTTTGAGTTTACAACTTCATATTATACAAAAAGTAAAGATCTAAAGTAAGAATACTATTTCTTTTTATTTCTTGTGTAAACTTGTATAATTTTTTTTTCATGTTAGTTATTATTGTTTCAATTTATGAGCGTTTGTAAAGTTACATTATATATACTCTTGTAGCTTCAAATTGTTGAAGAAGTCATATTTATTTTGTAATTATTTTCTTATTGGTTAAAAATCTAAAGTATATATATTAAATTGATGATACATAAAAATCGAACAAAATATAATTACTGTAACATAATAGTAAACACAAAATGAGGAAGAAAATAAAATGTGTTATAAAATCAAGCTCATAATATAATAGAAAGAGAAAAAGACAAGAGAAGTAAGATGGAAGAGAGAACTTTTCTTCTTATTCAAGTGTATATTATAATGGTGAATGATATCTCTATTTATAGGTAGAGAAATCAACCAAAAGGTCATCATGTTTAATGTCACATTAGTAGATACATTTCTATCCCAAAAAGGTTCATATCACCTTGGGAATATATATTCATGATAAGGATAAGTTTATGATAAACTTTAATTGACAATCCACTTAATTCAATGGATTTATAACACTCCCCCTTGGATGTCCATAGATAATGTGCCTCATAAAACCTTACTAGGAAAAACCCCATGGGAAAAAAATTCTAGTGAAGGAAAAAAAGTACACATATCTTTTGATACGCATTATTTGTTGCCTCATTAAAAACCTTGCCAGGAAAACCTAGTGGGACAAAACCTTGGTCAAGAAAAAAAGAGTGCAACGCGTATTATTCTCCCCTGATTAAAACATCACTTAAATTCTTGTGATGATGTCTCCAATCTTGTACACAAACTTCTCAAATATTGATATTGATAATGTCTTTGTGATCAAATCACATTCACGAAGATGTTGCATCATTGAACTCATCTACGAGGCTTTGAGCTTAGCTGAATACATTATTGAATATCATTCTATTCGTCATGACCTCATTGTTGCAAGTAAATTGCACATTAAACTTGTTCACAATAATAATCATCTTGTGGACACTTTCATTGACAATTGATTATCTCTGTACATTGTGGTTGGTAAATTCTTTTTCAAAGAAAAATCACATATTTCCTGAATATGGTGTGTCATTGATCTCAACCAGACGCACTTTTGACTTGCTTCATGGAAGACTTTTATTTCTGCATGGTTTGAAGAAGTGATCACCTACATTGGCTTCATTGATAGCCAACACATTATTGTGCCTCCACATGCAAACAAATAGCGTGCTTGAAATAGAACTTTATGCGGATCAGATAAATATTCTGCATTTGCGTAACCAATAAATTTTGTCTTGAATTCCTCGGAATAGAATAAACCCATAACTATGGTCCTTCGAGGATATTCAATCATGTGCTCAACATCATTTCAATTCATCCGAAACTTAGAAGTTTCTTTTGAGACTTACTACAACCCCAATACTATTCTTCTGGTAATAATACAACTCGTTAAACCTTGAAATTAATTTTGTGTACTATCACATATTGCATGACACCATCCTTACGGTGAGCATCTCCTTCAAGGAGTAAATTATATTATTATTGTCACGGTCAAAATCATTACGAGCAAGGCATATTTTTTGCTTTACTTTTGTTGTACCATAGATACACAGCACATGACAAATTTTTATTGCCACACAATAATGACCACAACCCTTATAGACAAGAACTATTTCTTTCTTTTGTCCTTTCGGTAGTTCACAATAAACATACCATAATGACATATAAACGTACACGATCATTGACCATTCCTGCCAAATAAATTTATTTATTCCTCTCAAACCTCCCGTAGAGATGAGTTGTGACATATATCCAATCCATAATGATCTTATCACATCTTGACCCATTCTCTAATAGAATGATCAAGTATTCACGATACTCATCATAAGTCACATTCTCTTCAAGGAATGGACTAATCATTTATATGTACTTCATAAATTTGCATTATAAGTACATTGTCATGGTTTTTAAAATTTATCATATTTCCAAGACACACCTCAACATCACTTTGTAAGGTCAAGTGTACCATCACTTTATCTTCTTGTCTTTTGATGGAGGATTTATAAACTTGTCAAATTATTGGGTCGACAACATTCACAAGTCCAATGACCTTTCATATCATTTTGATGATAAAAATTGCCTTCATATTTTGAAGGACTATTTGGAGAACTAATAGTATTATTCCTTTTATAATTACCACTAGAGGTGTCAAAATGGGTTGACCCAACCCAATCCAACCCAACCCTAACGGGCTAGAGAGTTAAATGGGTTGGGGCGAGCCAACCCTTTTAATTAAAGGGTCAATAAAATAGCAGCCCAATCCAACCCTAAGCAGGCCATGGGTTGAGACGGGTTGACCCTTCAATCAAAACATGAACAATATTACTCTTTTAGAAAAAGTATCGAATGTTGAGGCCTATGAACACGACATCAATTCATAAAGAATTCATTTATAAATCACACACCTCGGTGAATACTTACAAAAACACATTTATGAATCACAAACGTTGGTGAGTACTTACAAAAATACATAATAGCCAACGTAAGATTTAGATGATAAATGTTGATCATTCCATTATTTCTCCTACAAAAACTAGCTGGTTTAAAAGATTTTCAGCAACACAAGGCAGCCTAAATACTTAATATATCTAAATTTCTAAATATTACATGACTCATTAATTAATTTTTTATAACTCCGCTTCTGCTTCCACCATCGATCACATTTGAATCAACATGTGATATTATTTTCTTAAGAAATTCATCTTCATCTACAGTTCACCATGCAAGATGATATTGCAAAATACTTGATTTTTAATTTTTAAAAATATTTATTCATAAAATATTTACAAAAATAAAACACTATTAAAAATATATATAAAAATATTTTAAAATATTAATAGCCCATGGGTTGGCCTCTAAGGCTTGCGGGTTGGGCCTAAGAGGCCAACGGGCCAAAAGGGGCGGGCTAAAAAGCCTCGTTCGTAAATGGGCCAAAAGCCCAACCCCACATATTTCAAGGGTGGGTTGGGCCGGCCTCGCGGGCCAAGCCCATTTTGACGGCTCTAATTACCACAATGATGACTATTATAATTTTGTTCATTCACACCCTTATTCATACATTCAATCACTTGTCATCTTTCAGATTTATTATTTACTACTACCAAGTTCATATGATAGAATGGAACAATTGGGCGAATTTCAAACTTATCATATACTGCTACCACATTCGATTTAGAGAATGGAGCAAATTCAATGAGACAAATTTCATTTCATAAAAAATATATTATTTTTTCTTAGTCATCATTTTATCATCACTATGGTGCATTGACTCAAACTCAATGTCTTACCCATATAAGGTGTGTAACGCCATCAGGGACTTGAACCCAATCATGATGCAGTAACTCAAATTGATGTCATACCCTCTTGGTGCAATAGAACATTAATCTATCGTCTTACCCTCAAACATTTTTCATTATGGTGCATCCAGACTTTAACCTGATGTCTTACCCTTTTGGTGCGATGAGACTTGAATCCACCGTCTTACCCTTGACCAACAGTATAATAGACCGAAGTACAATATGACTTAGCTTTTGAATTTTTCAAAACAATTAAAATAATATTCAAACTCACGCTATTAAAAATTTATACCTTTTTTCCTATTAGAAATTTTGTATAGCATGTCATATTTAACCAATAGTAGTATTGTTAGTGACTGAATACTATTTTATTCTAAATCATAAAAATATTTTAGAAAATACATACCTGATTTTATGCAAATAATACATTGATTCTCATAACGAGATCAACCAAAACATGAGTTAAAGAAAAACTAAACTCACTCTCAATTGGCTAGAGACTAGTGCTGATAACGTATTATAAAGAAAGCTCAAAATATTATAATAATAAGAAGACAAGAAGTATAAGATAGAAGAGATAACTTTTCTTATTCAAATGTGTCTTTCAAATGGTGAGTGATTCTCTATTTATAGTGTTGAGATATCACTCTAAAAGTCATCTAATTAACAGATACATAGTTATCTTGGAATTTCTTATCACCTTGAAAGCACCTATACATAAATTCAATTACTAGTAGATAAATCTAATGAATAATCCACATATACTACACAATAAATTTATAATAAAATGATAATTATAAGACTTTTTATTATTACAACACAATAAATTTAATGATGCAATCTAAAAAATTTAAATAACAATTATAAAATATATAAATATTTTATTTGAATTAACAAAATATCACACAATACAATAACTTAACCACTAACAACCATTGAAACAAGTTGTTAGGTCTAGTCTCATTCTGACACATTAATAATGAAAAAAAGGCTTTTTATAATAAACATATCTATTCAATATTTAAATATCTATATTAATTTAATTAAATTAAAATTTACATAAAACATTTCATATTAATTAGTAAAACAATACTGACTAAAGCACTTTATAATTAAAAGAACTCAAATTCAAATCTCTAATTTTAAAAAAATATTTATTATTTTATCACAAATTTAATTAATAATAGTAATAGGAAATGTTATAGCATAAAGCTGTTAATTATTGAAACAAAAGTGATTAAACTTGTAGTGGTCCCTACAATTGACTTAAGTCAGCTTCGACCAATTCAAACATCTATTTTCTCAACACTACACTGCCTAGTATTCACATTTAAATAATATTTTTCCTACGCATAATTTGATATGATATTTAAAAATAATTTTTTTTCAATTGACAATTTAAAATAATTTTTAAATATATATATAATCATAAATATATTCATTCCATTATAATATCGAAAATTTCTTCGAGGAGCATATTTTCTACGGCTCATTATGAAGGAGAATGTTTATATATCTAAATTAGACAAAGAAATATTAAAAATTATAATCACGTAGAGTTAAAATATCATTATAAATATTTCAAAAATCATTATTATATCCTATCGAAAACTTATAAGAGAGGCCAATAAATAAATAATAATAATAATAATAATAATAGCACAAGGGATGCTGAATCTCATGAAATAAAACAGATATTTTAAAAGAAAAATATTTAGAAATTAATTCAATACTAAATTATGTGTATTATAAAATTGTACTAGGCTTAAAGCAGACAAAAAGAGAAAAGGGAGCACTTTTAGATCAATTTTAATTTGAAACTTATTATAGGACCTCTGAATATTGACAATTAATTTGGAACTTATTATAGGACCTCTGAATATTGACAATGACAGCAGAATGACATTTTTTCACTTTTAATTTATACGAGATAGTTTAACTAAATATAGAATTTAAAAGTAATAAAAAATATTTTTAAAATTTATAATTTAAGATAGATTATCATATAGTATAATTATAAATCATTTTGCTAAAAGTAAATAGACATTTTAAATCTGACTATAAAAAAATGTAAGTCATATACATTAAAACAGAAAAAAATAAATTATTTTCTTATAAAGACTGCCTTTTATTTTGGTTCAATAAATATGTAAACATATTATTCAAAAAGTATACATTTGCATGTAGCAATGAAAAGAAATATCAATGAAAAATGTTTCTTATGAAATTTATTTTTTTTTAAAAATATTTTCTTTTAAATTTTGATCAGTTTAATTTATAGACTTAATCCAATGCATTTGGCATATTTATATAATTTTCAAGAATCTTTAAGTACTGTTTATTTTATCAAAATATCAAATGGTATTTTCATGTACCATATCATGATTTTTTTTCATCATATCATTAAAGAAATTATGAAACACTGGCTGCTAAACTGTATTATCTGTTGTAAACGTTTACATTGATAATAAAATGAGATAGTAATCAAGAAAATAATAATTACCAACTAAATCTAAAATGACATTGACTTAAATATAAAGTTGAGCGCAAACATGGATTATAATATAGTGATAATACTGCTTTATTCTTAATTAGAAATCTCGAATTCAAATTATAAATATTAAAAAAATTAAGAATATCATCCCTAAATTAATCCCGAATTTAATCAAAACTCTTATGCAGATTTCGAATGAAAACCAAACATAAAAATATTAAAAATACAAGATAAATATATAATTAATTGGACGGAGGCAAAATATAGTTACTAAGAAAGAGGTTCTTCACCTTGTTTTTTTTTTTTTTGACAAATTAAATGTCTAATAAGAAGACTAAGTCAATACTGAAAATTAATTCGTTCATCCAGAAGGTGAAGAAAAAAACTATTGAGAAATATAAAAATTTATCTTTTGTAGTCAATTTTGAGGAGTAATTACATGACTTTACTTTCCATATTCACCCTTACTTGGGGAACTATAAAAATTAATCAATAATATAATACGAAGAATTAATAACACATATATAATTGTGTATTTTCAGTAAGTAAAATAATTCATTTATATCTACTATATATAGAATAAATAATTAATAGTGTTAGCTATTGAGTAAAGATCCTTAATGTTGGTTAGACTTATGACAGCTGGAAGTAGAATAGTTTGCACGATAATTATTCTAGAAGCAGTTAAAAGGTTAGAAGGTTGTTACCAGTAGTTAGCATAGTAGCTTTCTTTTATATAGACATAGCAATGTAAAGAATTTTTTAGTGGCTTTCAGATTAATGAGAATAAGTATCCTTCTACATAATTCTCTGTATCTCTTCTTTTTTATTCTTTGCATCTCCTTGATAGTGATTACTACATAAGTTTTCATGGTATCAGAGCTTGAGTGTTCGAGCAGGAGTTCTCATCAATTGTTGATTGTTTAGCTGTGTAGAGGTTGATTGTTGATGTTGATTGCTTATTACTATTTTTTTAGAAGTTTCGATCTGTAATCCATGGCGGTTGATGTATCCAATGAGGCAGCAGTTGCTCCATCTCATTCAATCGAGATTGATCATTATCATCCCCTGTATCTGCATCCATCAGATACATCAGGTAGCTTTTTGGTTTCGATTCAACTAACTGGTCCTGAAAATTATGCTATCTGGAGTAGATCTATGCGTCTAGCTTTACTAGGAAAAAGTAAGGTTAGTTTTGTTGATGGAAAGCATACCAGAGAAGCATTTCTTTCATCTCTTCATGATCTATGGGAAAAGTGTAATGCCATTGTTCTCTCATGGATCATCAATTCAATCAGGAAGGAACTCTTGAGCAGTGTGATTTATGCCTTAAATGCATCAAAAGTTTGGAGTAATCTAAAGGAAAGGTTTGATAAGGTTGATGGATCGCGCATTCATTTTTTACACACGGAGATTCACTCTATGTCACAAGGTACATCTACTGTTTCTGACTATTTTTCTAGGTTGCGTGAATGCTGGGATAAATTTGATGCCATAATGTCTTGCCCAAGCTGTAACTGTCCTGAATCTAGGAAGTACATGCAACATTTTGATTATCAACGTTTACTTCAGTTTCTCACTGGTCTGAATGAGTCATATGCCCCCAGTAGGAGTCAAATTCTGATGATGACTCCTACTCCCACTATCAATCAAGCTTATTTTATGGTGATCTCAGAGGAAAGCCAAAGATCTCTTGGAAAATCAGTTCAAAATCTTAATATTAATGAAGGAGCTGCGTTTTATACAAGCAAAGGAAATTTTAAGCCTAATTCCGGAGGGAGTGGAGTACAATTTAGGCCATCTACTGGTCAAGGTCATCCTGAGCATAATAGGTCTGGTTTCTACATAGGTTCTAGTTCTAACTCTGGGCCAAGCAACTCAGGCAATGCCTCAAGCTCTAGCTCTTAGCACTGGAAAAATAGTCATCTGCAGTGTGATTATTGTCATTACTCTGGTCATACAAGCGATCGATGTTACCAGCTACATGGATATCCTCCAAATTTTAGACAAAACTTAAAGAAGTTTAACTCTCACTCAACTTCATCATCAGGACATGGAAATGCTGCTAATTTTGTTAATAAACATGAGAATCCATCAGATATGGATGGATATGCAGTTAACTTTAGTAATGCATTGGGTACATCTTCTCAGAGTTCTCATCCCAGTGCTCCATATTTTACTCCTGAGCAATACAATCAAATTCTGCAAATGATTGGACAGAACAGTGAGACTAGTGGTACTGCTTTATCTGCAGGTATGGTTAATTACTCTAACCAATGGATAGTAGACGCAAGAGCAACCAATCATATGGTTAGTGATCCTCATCTACTATCCAACACTAAAAATCATATTAATACAAGCAAAGGCAATGTTATGCTACCTACTGAAAACACAACTAGAGTGAGTCACTTAGGTTCTTCTAAAGTTTTGGGACGAAACGACATACATAATGTGATGTATACACCTGAGTTCAAACATAACTTGCTATCTGTGTCCAAAAACTTACCAAGGAATTGAACTGCTCAGTCCATTTTTATCATGATTTCTGTATTTTTCAGGATCTCTTAAGTGGAAACGTGAAGGGGATTGCTAATCATGTTCAAGGTCTATATGTCGTGGATTCTCCTTACCTGAATGCAGGAAGTGTCAAACCTGAGTGCATCTACACTAGGTGCCATTCTGCCTTAGTAGAAAATTCAAAGAATAAAGTAGGCATAGATCTATGACATAGACGATTGGGTCATGCTCTATTAGATACTTTGAAGCAGTTGAACAACTTGAATTGCTGTGTTGACAATGTAGACTTTGATCACAAACATTGTATTGTATGCCCTTTGGGTAAGCAAACGAGAATTCCTTTCCCTCTGAGTACGTCACAGTCTGATGCTTGCTTTCATATTGTTCATGGTGATGTCTGGGGTCCCTATAGGGTACCTACTTATGATGGGAAAAGGTATTTTTTTTAATATTGGTGGATGATTATTCTAGGTATACCTTGATATTTCTGTTGAATTCCAAGTCAGAAGTTATAGTTGTCCTGGCTGAATTTTTGCTCATGATAAAAAATGTCCATTCTGCAGTCGTTAAAATTTTGAGAACTAACAATGGTTGTGAGTTTTTTAATTCTCAAGTTTCCAGTTTACTCAAATGCTTAGGGATAGTGCATCAGAGTTTTTGTGTTTATACTCCTCAACAAAATGGAGTTGTTGAAAGAAGGCATGGATACATTTTAGACACTGCTCGAGCTATCAGATTTGAAGCAAGTGTTCCTCTCAGGTTTTGTGGAGATTGTCGGCCAATGCAGTGTATCTGATCAATAGGTTTCCCTCTCATACTCTTCATGGTAAAGTACCAGTTGAGATTCTCTTTAAGACCTCAACAGATTTATCTCACTTAAAGGTTTTTGGTTGTCTAGGTTATGTAACTTCCTTGAAGAAGTCAGGCAAATTTGCACCTAGGTCTGTTCCAGCTGTTTTCCTTGGTTATTATTTAACTCGAAAAGGCTACAAGATGTATCTTCTTGAGGAAAAATCATTTACGATCAGTCGAGATGTAGTGTTTACGGAAGATGTATTTTTTCAACACTTGTCCACTACATTTCCTCCTATATTTTCTCCTCCTTTGTGTTCCACACAATACCGTCCAGCTGAGTCTATATATGTTCCTCATGATCATGATTCTCCTCCACATGCTCTTGAAGTTAATCCTTCCATACCACCTGAAGCTGCTCTTGTGTCTGTGTCTACTTCAGTTGAGCCAGTTAGAAAGTCCAATAGAATTCCTAAACCTCCCATTTGGATGAAAGACTATATTTATCCTACAAGAACAAATGTCTCTTGTCATTTTCCTATTTCCAATTATGTGAACTATGATCAGATCTCTGACTCTTATATTTCAGCATTGGCAGCTTACTCAGCTATTTTGGAGCCTACTTCTTATTCTGAAGCTTCTTCAGATCCTAAATGGATTGCAGCCATGCAGTCTCAGATTGCTGCTTTGATGGATAATAGCACATGGAGTATAGTAGATCTACCTTCAGGTAAGTCTCCAATTGGGTGCAAGTGGGTGTACAAAATCAAACACAAAGCTAATGGGGAGGTTGAACGATATAAGACACGGTTGGTTGCTAAAGGGTTTAATCAAAAAGAGGGGCTAGACTATACTGGAACTTTTTCTCCAATTTCTAAGACGGTGATTGTCCAGTCTGTTGTGGCCCTTGCTGCAGCTAAGAAGTGGTTTATCTACCAAATGGATGTGCACAATGCATTCCTTCAAGGTGATATCTTTGAAGAGGTTTACATGACAATTCCTCAAGGGTTTGGCAGCCACAGGGGAATGATAAAGTGTATAGACTGCACTAATCTCTTTATGGTCTGAAAGAAGCACCTAGGCAGTGGAACAAGAAACTTACTGAGGCCTTATTACAACTTGGTTTTAAACAAAGTCATTTTGACTATTCATTATTGACCAAAAGGACTGGAATTCATCTAGTTGTGGTCTTAGTATATGTAGATAATCTCTTGGTGACTGGTAGCTGTCCTAAGTTCATTTTGCAGACAAGGAATGATCTCAAGTTGAAGTTTAAGATGAAAGACCTGGGTCAGTTAAAGTTCTTTTTGGGCATGAAGTTTGCTAGATCACAAGAGGGAATTCATATAAGCCAAAGAAGTATGCTTTAGAGTTGATATCAGAAATGGGACTTGGAGGTGCTAAACCTGCTAACTAACCTCTAGAAGCCAATGTCAAGCTGACCTCTTTTTGAGTAAGACAGTCATATAAAAGGAGAAAAAAATAAAATTTAGTCATAAATTATTAGAAGATGTTGGTCCATATCAGAAACTAATTGGAAGACTCTTGTATCTACCAATGACTAGAGTGGACATATCTTATGTTGTGCAGGTGTTGAGTCAATTTATGCACAAGCCTAACCAATCTCATATGGAGGCAGCTCTAAGGGTGGTCCGATATGTCAAAGCTGAACCAGGTTTTGGACTGTTAATGCCTTCAGAAAGCTCAGGCAAGCTAGTAGCCTATTGTGACTCTTATTGGGGTGGATGTCTTGAGTATAGGAGATCAGTTACAGGGTACACTGTGAAGTTTAGTGATGCCTTAATATCCTGGAAATCTAAGAAACAGGAGACAGTAGCAAGGAGCTCTGCAGAAGCTGAGTTCAGAGCCATGGCATCTCCAGTTGCTGAAATAACCTGGCTGGAAGGTTTGTACAAAGAGCTAGGAGTTAATATCAAACAACCTATACAGTTGTTTTGTGATAGCAAAGTTGCAATTCAAATTGCTGCTAATCCAATATTTCATAAAAGAACTAAACATATTGACATTGACTGTTATTTGTAAGAGAAAATATTTTTCAACGACTGATTCAAACACTGCATGTATCGACAAAGGAACAACTGTCCGATCTGCTCACTAAGAGCTTGGGAAGACTGTAGAGTTAGTTTGCACGATAATTATTCTAGAAGCAGTTAGAAGGTTAGAAGGTTGTAAGAGGTAGTTAGCACAATAGCTTTCTTTTATGTAGACATAGCAATGTAAAGATTTTTTTAATGGCTTTCAGATTAATGAGAATTAGTTCTCCTTCTAAATAATTCTCTGTAACTTCTTTTTTCTGATTCTTTGCATCTCCTTGATGGTGATTACTCCATAAGTTTTCACTTAACATCAACGCTAAAAAAAGAGACGTGATAGAGTAGTAAATAATTCTCCATTCATAATTAGAGATTTTGAGTTTGAAGTTTTTAGATACAATGTTATTTTTATTAGGAAACAATTTACTTTTAATATGAACTTTTCGATGCAAATTTAATTTTAATCAAATTCAAATATAAATATCGAATATCAAGTAAAAAAAAAAATAAATACCCTTTATCATTTTGTTGGCATAACACCACGTTTATGGTTTAAAGTGCTCCACATGTGTGATGTTTATGACTCATCAGCGCCACATCAACATGCAACATATTAAAAATACAATTTATGAAAATTTATTTTTTGTTTCCTTTTTTCCATGCTACCACAAACCTAAATTACCATTTAATTATGATTTTTCCCAAAATATATTTGATTGTATAAATATTTTTTCATATAAGCATAAATTAAATTAAACCCTTTATGTAATTGTAGCTTCTTTTGCCACCTTCCTAGGTTGGGACAGTGTCGTAGCTATATATAGTACCTAATAGATAGTAAATCGAATACTTCTTATTAAAAATATAAATTAAGAATATTTTATATATATATATATATTATATTTTAAAAATTTAATAAAAAATTCTGATTTGACCGCAAAAACAAAAGTAATACAAAGCCAGAGTATATTTTCCATTTCCTTTAATTTCTCAATAGAATTATCTTATTCGTGGTACTTGTAGAAATAGTACATTAAAAAAAGAAAAGAAAAAGTAACACTTCTAGTATACTCTTTTTGTTTTAGAAATTTCAAACACAGTACGAGATGACTAATTTTTTATTTTTTTTTTGAAAATAATTGTGTTCAGAAAATTAAATAATAGTCAATTTTTCAAATGCACATGAGAATAATTTGAATATTAATTTATTTATGTTTTTAGCCAGCACTTTTTGAATTTGTTATATATTCCCCAACTTGTAGTTTACTAGTAGTATTTTTATAAAAATCCCACTTAGATACAATAATTAAAAAATGTAAGAAATAAATAAATGTATCACTGCAAATTATCTCTTCATAGTTGCACATGCAAATTTAATCATTGAATATAGAATTTATTTCCTTTTATATTTTAGAAGACATACTTTTAATTGTTTCTATTATAAACACGTGAAGATGAATTATATAAGTAAAATAAATAGACGTACATCGTTTATTTATTACTATCTGCTTTAATCTTCAAAGTAGCGTAAATTCTTTTCTTTTTTTAAAAAAAAAATATTACTTGTTCTTTAATTTATCGATATAATTTTAACTCTTCATATTAAGAGATAATTTATAAGTACCCCTCAAGCTATGTCCGAAATCTCAAAGACACACTTATACTATACTAAGGTCCTATTATCCCCTAAACTTATTTTATTAATAATTTTCTACCTGTTTTCAGCCTACATGACACTATCTTGTGGGTCCAATGTTGGTTGACTTTTCTTTAAAGTTAGTGTCACGTAGGCCGAAATGGGATAGAAAATTACTTATAAAATAAGTTCAGGGGGTAATAGGACCTTATAATATAAGTGTATCTCTGTGATTTCAGAAATAGGTTGAGGGGATACTTGTGCACTTTTCCTAATTTTTATTATGAGTCTTTATTACAGCCACATATATGTCTTTAAGTTACTTGGTAGCTATGCCATTTTGGGTGTATACTAATAGATACTTAAATTTGAATAAAATTAAATAAATAAATATACATGTCTTAGTTATCGTCCTACGTAGCAATTCACATCCTATGAAGCATCATATGTGTACTGTATCACGCAGGGGCAGACTCACCCTCAGGCAAGGGGTGTTCCGCCAGAAAATTACATTATATATTGAGGTCAAATTTAGTATAATAAATATATATGCACATAAGTATTAACACTTCTTGGCATAAGTTAAAGTTTAAGTTTAATGATTAAGACGTGAAAATTTCTTGAGGTTGTGTGTTTTAGTCGAATTAGCCTCATTTTATATTGTTTACTATAATATTGACTCCCTTTAATGACAATCCTGAATTCGCTATCAAGTAGCTTAAATTAAAAAGTATATATTTATATATTATGCCAAAAATAATGAATTATTTTCTGTCTTTATTTACTCGTCCATTTTTTACTTGACACACCTATTAAGATTATAACAATTGACATAGCGAGTTTACCATTTAACCCTTATGAATTGATAGAATTTCCAAAATCAATTTACTCATTAAACGGGTTATGCCTTTTTTAAAAAATATTAACTCTCAAATAAATTAAGGACATAACAAATAAAAAATATTGTCTTGATTTGTTAAAAATGACAAGTAAAAAAAAAAAATAGGAGTAATATTTTGAAATCAAAGAAATAATACATAAGCATGATCTTCAAGTTGGCTGACCAACTTTGAATTTGCACAATACACTTACATTAAATCAAACAAATAAAGACGTCCGTCCTACATAACACTTTATATGACAATTATGTTCTAGGAGTATTTATCATATCCGACATATATATCTACTTTTTAATTTCATATCAATTCAAGTATCTATATTCATACTCAAAATTAAATAAAATATAACTATCTACTAAAATCAAGTTAAGAATCTTGTTCATATATCAGGCCGAAATCAAATAGAAATGCAAAATGGGGGTCCAAATGGTACGCACACGAAACAAATAGAAATACTATTAAATGAAGTTAAAAGATGGTAGGTTAATAAACAATTATATAAAAGACTCATTCCGCGTTCTCCGTGTCGGCATTTTAACGAAACATCCCAAAAACGGCACCTTTCACTTCCCTCACATTTAATATTTAATATGTAGTATTTTTCTTTTTTTATATATTCACACTTCTTTTTATTTATATTTTGACTTTCACACTTTGATTTATCACTAATATCAACTTTTGTTTTGTTGCCCCACTTGTTTGTTTTTTTAAGAAAAAAAAAAATCATATATGGACCGACTCTTTATTTGGCGGGCGTTTTTTTTTCTTAATAATTAAAAAAATTGTTTTAAATTTTGTCAACTTGTTGTGTTTATATATAAGAACTACAAACACATTTACATTATTATAATTCTAATCTAATAGTTCATTGTTCTTGTCAACTTTTGCAAAAATATACATTTCATATATACATGTGTAATATTGTTCATTACAAGGTGGCGAATTCGAATGATAATAGGAGTAGTAGAGAAGACGATGAAGGGATTAATGTGTTTAATACGATGTTTCAAGGGAATATCAATAGAGAAGAAGAAATGTCTGTTATGGTTTCTGCGTTAACTCATGTTGTTGTTGGTAATCATCATAGTGAAAATATCGAAAATCATCATCAAAATAATACCTTGATTTCTAGGGGTGTTGGAGAAAAAAGAGGACGTGATGAAGTATTATTACATGAAACTAATTCTTCTCATATGATATTATCATCAGGTATTTTATTTTTCTTTCCCTTGAAAGATATAATTAAGTAATGATCGATGTAAATATAAGATAGTTACATACTTTAATATGAACATAAATCGATCAAGAGTAAGTTCAAACTCCTTATTTTGTGGTTTATTCATTTTAGCTAGCTTGACTTTAACTAAGTCAGATTTTGGAAAATCTCAATTAATCAATCTTTTTATTTATGATGTATATTTACATTTTTAGCATATGTCTACATCTTATAAATTGTTGCGTTTGTCCTTTTGAATGTTTTTGCATATGACAATACTTCAGAAACAGTCTTTCTATCTCTGATCAGTGGGGATCTAGAATTTTCATATATTGAGTATGTTGTTATGGGTATTGATACTAAACTATGTTATATAGGTGGTGAAGGTTCAAGCATTAGGACAACAAGAGAAGCAACACTTATATACACTAATTCAACAAACAATAGCATTATTGATGAATCTGGTAATAATCAAGTAAGAGGACGATACAGAGGAGTTAGAGAGAGGCCATGGGGGAAATGGGCAGCTGAAATAAGAGATCCATATAAAGCAGCGCGTGTTTGGTTAGGTACTTTTGATACTGCTGAAGGAGCTGCTAGAGCTTATGATGAAGCCGCTCTTAGATTTAGAGGTAGTAAAGCAAAACTCAATTTCCCAGAAAATGTTACATTATTAGTGCCTTCTTCAATTCAACAAACCCTTTACTCCTCACCCGACCCAATCGTTTCTCCGTATCGTTCCAATTTTATTATTGGACATACCTCTAGGGAACTGGAGCCTATACTTCACACCAATCCTTCAAATTTTATTGAGCATTCCTCTACGTACCAGGAGCCTATAGCTCACACTTCTTCTCTGTATCGTTCCAATTTTATTGAACGGAATCATCACATGGTGCAGCAGGAGCCATATTTTCAGGCAGGTAGCACTAGTCGTGGGAGTGATTTTCATCAAACTACAAATTCTTCTAATTCGTCAAATTATGATCACCCTTCTTCTTCATCTGGATAATTTCTGTTGTACTACTAGAATATCTTTTTCATCTTCCTAGAAGATTTTGACTAGCTAGTAGTGATTTTTTTTTTCGAGGAATGTATTGGTGGCCACATAGATGAGGTCCTTTTATTTTCCGGCATAATACTCTTTCATTTGAATTTTGTTGGTATTCATGCCCTTCAACTTTACGTGTGCAATAGTAGATATCTAATCTTATATAAAATTAAACAAATAGAAATGCAGGTCTTATGGATACATGTAACACGCCATATGTAGGACGCCAGGTAGGATGTATGTGTTTATTTATTCAAATTTTATATAAATTTAAGTATCTACTTGTGCACACTTAAAATTGGAAAACATAAATATCAACTAAAGACAAGTTAATTAACCTATTTATGTATTATGTTTTTTTCTTCTTCATATTTTCGGATGTATTTAAGTGAGAGGAAGTTCAGAAATAAAAATAAAAAGTTGAAAGAACTAAATAGTTTTTTTTGTTGTGAATTTAGTACTCATCATACGATGTTTGTAACACTTGTAGGCATCAATATATATTATGAAGAGTGTCAAATTTTACTATAATGTTATATACTAATACCGGCCATGCCAATATTTTTATTTGTCACCCTATGGAAGTATACAATTTCACCAAGTTAAAACATTTGAAATTTTTTACATAATTCACTGTTCATTAAATACTTAGAGACAGATCTAAAATTTTAATAGGATAGATGCATTATTATTAAAAAAAAAAAAAAAAAGTGGATCTAAAATTTATGTTCAAACAAATTTAGTATTTAGGTTCTTACCATTAGCTCATTTCATTTTAAATCATAGGAGTAAAATTAAGATTAAATTCTTCATACAATTTAAATAATTTCAAGATAGGGACAGTTTCGTTAATGATAAATTCGAAGACGATATAATATTTTTTAAATCAGTTACGCATAAGGAAGCACTAATTGTGTATAGAATTTTTCTCATTTTTTTGTGGAGTTCGAGAAGACACCATAACTTTTGTATGCAATAAGAAAGTTTGAGATGAGTTTCAATTAGATTCAAATTTTTAACAAAAATCACTACAATCATATTTCACTAAATTTCATAATGTTAAAAAGTTATTAATTTATAATATTAATGAGACTATATATTTACATAAGAAGCTTCCAAAAATATATTATCCTTTTATCTTATAGAAATCAGTATTTTTTCATTGATCCAAGCCGAGATTGAAATCTAGAAGCCCACATTTCATCTCACTTGCATTATTAGTTTGACTAATTGTGATCTTACTATTTGTACTTACGAACAAAGCACGTGCCCTAAGTCAATTAAATTCGAATTAATAATATTCTAGACGAATAAAAAATTCAAAAAGAAAAACAAAATCTCACATACAGTATAAGAATCATTATAAAACTTCTAGAACTTGAAGAACATTTCCCCTCAAATTTATTCCATTTCAAGTTTGGTGTATTAACAGGGCCTTGTAATAAAGATTCTATTAGTGGGATCAAGGTCAACAATTCAAATTTAATAATAAAATTCCTATGATAGGATAATATTCTTTTCATATCGACTAATAGAATTTTAAACATTTCATTCATGTAATACAATATATCTATGTATATGTTACTTCAACAAAAAATTTCATGTATACGTCCATGAATAACACGTTTTTGTGTAAGACATGAGAATGATAAGTTTAATTAGTTAAAGTAAAAGGGTAGTTTTAAGACCGTCAATAGTTCGAGGATAGACACTATAATATAAATAATTTTTAGCAATGATAAATATATACATTAATAAATAGTGCTAAACTCTTTACCGATATTAGTTAATTGTCATTGGACTCAATGTCGCTAAAGGTTTTTGAGACATATATAAAGAGTGATATGCCGATAAAAATACATATTTAACGATAATTATGCTATCACTGTTAATTAGTTGCCGCTAAAGATTATTTTTGATGTACTGAAAACTAATAATTTACGCCATGTCAAGAGTGTTTTCACTACTTCTCTCTAATTTTTTATATGTAAATTGAATAACAATAATAGATTCAGTATAATCCTATAACAAATGTTTGAAATTGTCGAATATATATATATCTTATGGAGTAAAAATGAAATATTGCAAGTTTTTAATTAAAAATATATAACATAAAATTAGAGTAATAAAACATGGCTCAAAATTTAAAAAGTTAATATAATAATATTGAAATGGTATTGCGTTGAATTTGACAAATTGATACATATAAAATATTAAAATGGTATTTGTTGCAATTCTTGAAATTTGAAGAACACACCATAAAGCAAATTTAATCATATTGTAAGGTTTGACGGTTTAGAGATTTCAAAATATTCAATTATAAGCTAATATAAATTGTGAAAGAGGAATGAGAAAGATAAATGCATAACGCAGATTCATGTTAATCGTCTGAACTTAAATAAGTAATAAAATGTGTAAAAAAAAATACTATAATTACCTAAAACTATTTCAAACCATTACTTTAGTAGCAAATTCGATCTACTTTGCAAAAGCACATACCCTAATTTAATTAAATTCGAATTCATAATATTTCAAAAGAATGAAACTTTTCAAATTTTTTTTACATAAAATACAAGAAATCATTATACAACTTCCAGAACTTCAAGAACATTTCCCCTTAAGTTTAATCAATTTCAATTTGGTGTATTAGTAGGGCCATATAGAGATTCTATTAGTGGAGTCAACGTCAATAACTTATATTTTAAGAACAAAAAATTCATAGGATAATATTCTTTTCATATCGACTAGTTCAATAAACAAAATCTTTTTTTTTGTACAAATAATATTTCTTTTTAATATTCAGAACAATAAACTAAATGATCTTATATATACTGTTAGAAAAGTTTAATGATGATCATCTATATATTCTATAGACAAACTGCCAATGAACACTATTAGCAAATAAGAAAAAATATATGTTAATCTCGTCCACCTATGGATTAACGATGAATTGTAAACGAGAGAGGGTACACTAAAATTATGTGGTAGCTAATTTGAAAATGATCAAGAAAAAGTGTTTTTTGAGCTCAAATCTGTTTTATTTTTGTTGAGTTGTTATATAAATTCCGAAATTTATAGTCTATAATAAAAAGAAAAGCTCATCAATTATGACTTTAATTATAACTTCATCAAAGGGAAACTTACATAAATATACTATAATAAAAAAATATTTATCATTTATAGCAATAATATTTTTTTTTCACTTGATTACTTTTAATTCATTTATAATACAAGTTTAATACATATTACAAAGAACAATTTATTATTCACATATAATACAAATTTTATTGATGAATAATACATTTATCACACATTTTAATACACTTATAATACAATGTGACAATCTTTTACCAAACAAACATGATATATTTCAAAAAACAATTATAATTCATATATATTGCATACATAATTCACTTTTAATACATATTAGAGATTTAACAAAGCATTGCTATAAATGATAATAAACAAAAAATATCGCTAAAAATCAGTAATTATTTTTTAAAATGTATTAATTTATGTAATTTTTCCTTTATGAAACGACCTCTCATTGAACCCACTCTTATTAAAGAAATTGGTTGTAGAATATAAGAAAATTGTAATAAAAAATTAGAATATCGTTATTATTTATTTTTTTGCATTGATGAGTCTTCGTAATTTATTATAAGTTAACAAACTGTAATAATTGTTAACTTTGTGTTAGTAATAGTTTTATTAAAATCTTGGGTTAAGGTAGCAAACAAATACAGAACAAATCCTAATAACGAATTATGAGAAAGAGTTCCAACGTAGCAGTGTTATTTGCTTCCTCTACACTCTCTAAACCTCACCTACTATACTTTTCGAACCTTACTGAATATATTGTTCACCTACTATACTTTTCGAACCTTACTGAATATATTGTTATTGTCATATTTTTCTCATAAACCTAAAATCCTCATCATTTACGAAAATTATTGAGAAATAGCTCATTAATAAGATATTCGAAAGACGCCATATTGAAATATTTTCAAAAACACACGTAACACTAACCTTTTATTTTTCCACATCTACTTACCCGTTAGACTTTTACAATCCAAAAAGGCCCTTTGACATTATATGATGTTTGACTTGGCATAACAGCTTCTTTGAAAAACAAAAATCATCGAAAACTTTGTGGTCTAAATCAATCCATGATTTACAGTAGCATGTAACCCCGTCGAGATACCGATCTAGGTATTGTTTTCAAAACACATAATTTTCACACAGATAACGCAGAGCAGAGGTAGAGATCATTTTAAAAGGGGAAAAGAAACCCATTTTCCTTTTGCTAACCCCTAAAGAAGGATGCATTACAAAATAAAACTACAGCGCTAATGAATGTGGTGATGAGTAAATAAGCAATTAATGGAACTTGACATCTCTGATCTCTTGGCATCAAACCTGAATTTTTGCTGATCACAATGAATAAATCATGCGGAGAAACGTCGATAAAGATACAAAATGGGGAAGAAAATGAAACTCCGACAACGAGAAAAGCAAGCAGGCAAATCGTGATAGTACAGGCAGAGGAAACAAGATTTGCGAGTTTTTGCTCTTGTTGCTTGTTTCTCAGAATAGAGAGTACTGCAAAAAGGATTTCAACTTTGTCACAATGAACGTCCAGACCGGAATTGCTATAATTGATGTAAGGCTCGGCTTGGCTCCTACCTGTAGAGTTGTCCGATCAAAGTCTTCTAAGCCTTTAAAGCAGCTTTGTGCACCATTGTTTCTTTGTGGATCTGGTGGCAACTCTTTTCGACAAGGTCAAGCAGCTTCTCCAAATTAGACGCCCAAGAATTCAAGATATCATTGCTGTCTTTTGGGGGTTGGAAACAGACAATACCCATAGGTCTGTCTATTTTAGCAACCAAAGCTTTTGATACAACCATTTCAGATAGGTGCTTCTCCGCTTCCTAAAAAAAACAAAAGAAAAGAAGATGAGAAATCACCAGACAAATGTATGCTATGAGAGGTACAACAATTATGTGACATTTGCAACATCTAGACAAACGGTGCTCAGTAACGATGAAGAGAAAAAGAATGCTGATTATGATTTCAGTTCCAACATTCGAAAGTTTGTGCACAGAAGGTAAAAATCTGGAACATCTAGCAACTCTCCACTGAGTTATGTCTACAACATTTTTTTCTTTTCCACACAGTTTACCTTCTTTACTATTTTAGTGCAAAGGTATAGCAAATTTCCCGCCATCAGCAAGAGCCAGAACAAGGATCGTGACTATAATGAACCAGTTCTGAATTGACAAATCTAACAGCTAATGTTTTTCACAAGCACAAAGTTATATTGCTGCAAGGCACAGAGAGACCCCAAGACTTACAGTGGCCCTCAGCCTTTGCACTGAGGTTTAGACCACATTCACTTAATAATAGCAGGACCTCTCCAAATACCACCAAAGATGAAGTAAAACATGTAGGTATTGTACACAATACTTGAAACAAATTAGGAAAAGTAATAAACTAAACATGCACCTGAATATCGAGGCACAATAAAACTGCCAGCCTCTTCAAGGTTATTCTTGAGTAGTATTTTGAGACGACAAGGATGTTCTGCAAGGAAAATAGTACTTAAAAGTGAAACCACAATTCAAGAGGAAAATGGACTGCAGCATAGATCAACTTGACAGATGCCATTATGACAAATCGTCAAACAGGAGAACTAAAAGTGAGCCCTTAGATATTACGTGCTCAATAACTCTCAGTTTGAGATCTTCAGCAGCCTTGTCCCCCAAAGAGCCACCAGGCATATTCTTCTCATTTTCAAACTCATCCTTGAATGTGTTCCATAAAGCAGTCCACTGAATGACTTCCATGGTAATCAATTGCTTCAGAAGCAGCCTGAAGCAAAAAAAAAAAAAAAGAAAGATACCAAAACAATCATTATGCTGAAGTTGGTTCCCCACTAGTGTAGAGGGTGGAGAAAATTGTAAATTTCTGAAAAAACAGTTGTTGGATAAAAGATAAGAAATGTTTCCTTCTGAGCATGCAAAATTCCACATTTATATTGAAATAAACGAGAC
Organism: Solanum pennellii; assembly: GCF_001406875.1. Taxonomy (NCBI): domain Eukaryota; kingdom Viridiplantae; phylum Streptophyta; class Magnoliopsida; order Solanales; family Solanaceae; genus Solanum; species Solanum pennellii. The sequence goes on from NC_028640.1 coordinate 61,342,657, forward strand.
TATATAAGTTAGTCAGGTAGTAGAATAAGGTTATATATACACTCATTGCTTGATATTTCTGTTTAGAGTTTCAATTTTCAAATGTTAGTTTAAGAAAATAAGGACTTCAAAGATCCATTAATCATTGAATAACTCTAATCTCCTTCAGCCTTAACATGCAAGACTCATATCAAATACGCAAACACTGCAACAATGCAAAGCCCAATGAACCAGACTAGAACTCTAATACTCCAGCCAATTAATTGTGAATGATAGGATTTGACTAGGGAGGAAGTGTAAGATGGCTCAGTTGACATTTCTACTATATTAATCATTAGTAATCGAAGAAATTACTAAGACAGCTTCTCAAAGCTAGTCTGTCACGGATACATTGGATGAATTTGTGAAGATAGTAAAAAACTTAGATTCTTGAAATTTCTGAAAGATGCAGAACAATATTGTTGATGGACAGGTGGCAAACATCCTTGACGTCCCAAAATAGAAATTGCTATATAAACTTCAACTTGTCCCAAAGGAAGTACAAAATATTTATCATCAAATGGAATATAACCACACACAGAATGAAATAATTTCCACGCAGAGTTTATGTCAATTGGCAAAATTTTGAGAAATCTTACCCCACAAACCCAAACATACAAATGCAAAGATAATATCACCATAAACATAGTTATTCCTTTTTTCCTTTATTTTATGAGTAGCAACAGTAAACATAGTGCAATAGAGTTTTTTGCACGAAACCTGAAATGAGGAATTTCTGAAAGATTTTTGTCCTCCAAAGTTGAGTTATGAAGACTTGATTGCATAGAATCATGGGGAGACAATACCAAGTACCAGCAAATTTTCCTCAGAACCTACATGAAATAACAGAGTTAAACACACTGGTCAATCAAGCATTATCTTGCAATTAACCCTCTTCAAGATTTGGAATCTCAAATACAATGATGAGCTCCTCTATCTACATTTATACACGTCTACAAATCGAAATGTAATTAAAAATAAAAAAAATAATGCTAGATCCACTAAGGGCCTCCAATAACAACTCAAGTTAACAACACAGAATACATTGTATCGTATATATCAGTGACTTCAAGTTACCAAAATAGAATACGTCCATTCATCCCACCCATTTTTCTCCTAATAATATAAACTTGGACTCTAAAACCTATAAAATAATGTTACATTTATTAAATCTTCTGGAGAACAATAAATGGTCTGTGGAAAGAGTTATAACCAGACTAATGACTCTTCCTCCCCATTAGCTTTTATGTTTCTCTTCGTCTTATCACACTTCCGCATTTACACATTCTTGTTTTCTTCTTAATCTAATTATAGCCAAGTCTATAGGCCACAGTTCGAAATTTGTTTTCCTTCTGCGCAAGATGTTCAATGATCAACACGGGTAGACTAAGAGCCTGTTTGGATAGTGGCTTATTATAGGTTCTTTAAAGCCACAATAGCTTTTAAGCAGCTTTGAAGTGTCTAGGTAAAATAAAAAAGTGCTTATAAGCACATGTTTTTAAGCCAAAATATCAAAAATAAGCTAAAAGCCATAAGTATAAATTTCTAACTTATGCCTTTATGTCACAAGCCAAAAGGTAATCCAAACAGGCTAAATAATAACCCCCCCCCCCCTCCCCAAACCCAAATCTTTCTGACAGATGAAAAGGATGCCTACCCCTTCTCTAGAAAACTGAAAAGAATGCCGACCCTTATCTTGTTAGATGAAGAGAAGCCTGACTAGCTGCATAAGAATACAAGCCCAGCTCACAATTATCATATGATACCAGAGAAAAACTAATCCTATTTTTTCTATTCTTAAATAATTTGTTTCCCAATATAGGGAAGAAAGAGTCTCTTTATAAATTTGACATATCTGATGGTTTTGTATCAACTCTACTTGATTTAGCAAATAAAATTTTCAGGTAGGTGTAAATTAATTTAATTGTCACCTAATCTTAAAGCTATGCAGCAGTGACGTATCTGTTACAACAGATTACCATTTACTTTTGTCAGAGTTTGTACCTTTTATTGGTAAATCAATTTAGTTGTCACATATTTTGAATTTTTATTTTTTTGAAGTGAAATATCATTTAAGGCATCCAGGCAAATGATATTGTGCAGCAGAATGATTATTGTTATATTTTTCTGAAAAGAATTGCTCATTAACCAACACTACATTATATAGACTTGCTACTTTAAAAATTCAAAACTGATTTTCCGTCGAATAATACCACGTGCAACGTCTCGAAATTATAATTTATGCAGAATGTGAGTAATGTCTGAAAGGGATCTTACTGGTATCCACTGTGCTGGGTCTTCTTTCACGGAAGGGATCTCATATATAGCCTTGTAACAGCGACATATTTCAAGGTAATCATTGCTATGTGAGTAATACCTGCAACAGAAGTAGAAAGAATGACACTCCAGTTTAAGATACACAAATGCAAAAAAAAGATCTCCAAATGAAACCATTCATTCATCTAGAGTTATATCACTCTAAATAAGTAAGAATCTCATGCCTTAGGATTGATGACCTGCTAAATCAACAATTAAGAAAATCATGCAAGGTCACTCCAACCTAAAAAATTTGGAGACATGGCAAAAACTATTCTATGATAAATAAAATAACTTTCATTTACATTTGATAGGTGATGCAACTTTGAAAGACCTTTACTACTTCAAAACCCAGTATCAGCTTAGGTGACTCAAATTTATAGGGTGTAGATGAGCATAACCATGTCATTTAATTGTCATGTATTCTGAATACAACTTCAATCACTTCTTATCATCTTGAAAAGAAGTGCAAAGTATAGCAGAACTACAATTGTCTTCTAAAGTTTAGTCACCTGCTCCCAATGAAATTTAAAGAATGGAAGTCCATCCACAATTAAACCAAAGCAAACAGAGCAAATATGGAACTATCTCAAACATGCAGCTCTGCAGAACTTACTTCAGTCTCTATTATTCAATGACATCCAAGGTGTATTTATCTCTTCGGGAAAAAATATGAACTTTCTACTAAAAAGAAACATTTCTGACAAAGCACAGATAGCATTCCCTTTAATCCTTTGGCACAGTTGATAAGGGGAAGAAACTAGAATCCTCATAGACAACTAAAACATATATAAAATGAAGACAATCAGAATCTTTATTCAGAAAACATGTCCAACCCAAACTCAAATGTAGGTAAGATGTAGACAAACTGCCAGAAAATGAGCAAATAAGCAAGTTATGTGCCTTAAATACTAATATCTTCAGTCCCGATACTGCACAAATCACCAAAACTAAGTGCCGAAGTTGCAAGCTTTAAGTATGAACACATTAACTATTCCAAGTTCTTTTAAGAAAATAAATTATGTTATTTTAAAATTATACTCAGATTGCATGAATGCTTGATAGTAAGAAGGGTGTTGCATTCAACAATTCTAGAGAAAGTAACTTGCTTAGCCACATTTAAAACATAATCAGATGTACCTAATCATTAATTGATAGTAGATCTGCTTCAACTCTGGCAGTGAAGGAATATCTGCAGCAGGTTCCTCAACCACATTTTCACCCTCCTTTGCTTTCTTCTTTTCTTTAGATGGATCAGCTTCAAACACTCTGGGATTGATCTTTCTTGAGAGAATTTGAGCACGAACATAATCTTTATGATCTAAGCATAGACGAACCTGCAATATTCAGCACCCCACAGTTGGTCCAAAAGCACGGTCTCACTAAAATTTTGGGTATAAAGAGAAAGAAGAGTTTTGCCCATCAAAAAGGATAAAAGAGAAGGAAGAGAATCACATACTTGTTCAAGAATAAAGGCTATCTTTTCAGTTTTGGCCATCGCTCCAAAGGTTTCAACCTGTTAGTTAAGCCATGGACACATTACATTGCAAGTGGGAAAAATCATAAAGAGTAAGGACCAGAATATTGCAGTTAGACATCAATTGCACAAAGCAAAAAAGACCAAGAAGACACCAAAGTGAAGGTCAACAAACACTTACAGCAACTTCTTGCATCAAATCAGCAGCCTCGCCTATGAGTTTTTGTTCTTCTTTAATCTTTGCGAGCTTCTTAATCAAGCGAGCTCTCTCAATCTCAACGTATATCTGCATTCCAGATCATAGTTGCTCATTAGGAAAGAGAATCAAATTGCAATGATGTCTTTTCATCAAAATGAACATGTGCTCACCTTTCCAGCAGACACACTGTTCAGTGTTTTGATAAGTTCTATCTTGGTGTCAAGATCGGGCGTCTGGTCAATGTACTGCATGGCCTGTTGGACCATGGCCTGTACAGCCTGCATAAGTACCAGGAAAAACACCAAGCATATTATTATAAAGTTTAAAGAGGATAAATGAACCCATAGTATCATGCATCAGTGTCATCGCAACTTGAGAAAGTGCTGAAATGCCACAGGTATATTTTTCATGAGAATGGCTCATTCCATAGACATATATATGGGGACAAGGAAGAGCATAACTAAAAAGGCATTTCAATATGGAATGGACAGGACTCGGGAGCTTACAAATACTCTAGTATGCTTACCTGATATTCTCAAAACACAAGCACATTGGTAGCCAATTGCCCAAGCATTTCATAGATGAAGCCACAACATGCATGTTCCCAGGTAGATGGTAAGTGAAAACAAGTAAAGGCAAAAAAATTTCTAATTAAGCATGAAGCAAATGAGATCCAACTTCTTGATCATTTTTCAGCTCCCTAGCTTCATCATGCTATCAATTCCATGGTTCAAATACTTCCTTGCATTCTTGGGCATTGCATCTCCAAGTAATTTCTATTTTTTGTTCCTATAAGTTCAAAACAGAAGTAGTGCTTGGTAGAATAGAAATACCTGTCCCTAGGAAAACACATCCAAGACCACCCGTGATTACTTATTCACTTATACCCCAAATCCAACGTTCTCCCAGATAAATTTTTGCAGCCACAGGAAACCTGGCTTAAAATTTCCACAAATATAAAGCTGCTAACCCACAACTTGGTTGCCAACATAGGTTTTCTGTTTTTGTATTTTGGTCATAGTTGATATTTTTCCTTGTACCTCACCCCTCTACCTCTATTTGTTTGGATTTGATTCCTAGCATTTCTTTAGGACCTCTCCACTAACATCATTAACCAAGAACTTGCCACTACATTCATCCTTTCCAAATTCATTCCCAACAGAGCTAGAATGTGTCTTCATCTTCTTTTTTGACAGGGTAAAAGCTCAAATGTGTGTGTACCTATCTTTCATTTCATTCAAGTCGACCATTTATTTTCATTCAACAAGCATAAATATGAATATTAGATCTAGAGGTCGAGAAACCAATGTCACCCTGAAATAATAATCCTTATAAACATCTATCATCAAAAATCTGAAAAACGGCATTGCAAACGAAGCAATCTCTAAAGTAGTTCATCAATTAAACAGGCAAAATCTTGGCGCAACATGGCAATTGTGAACTACGACATATCCAGTGAAATCCAAATGAGGATTCGAACTTGCATATTAAGTATTAACCATCCTGTATGTACTTCCCTTACCAGCATTTCTTATGCTGGAATACAACAATGTAAGACTCTCTTCAGTCTTTACTTCTTCTTTTTTAATTATTGAGACCCTTCAAAACATGGAGGAAATGGCCCCACCCTGCTCCTATCGATCCCCACCTAAATACAAAGCTTGGTCCTCATAGTGTAAGACTCACAAGTTCCTCAACCTTTTTTTTAAACTTAAGAGAGGCAAAATTCTTCCAACACCCCTACCAAGTAGTACCCTTCTTTTAGCAGTGTTAAAGTGTATGGGACGAGTTCCCGTATCACTTAAAAAAGTAAAAAACAAACAGGATAACTTTCATTTTTTCTATGAAGACCACAGCCTATCCAAACTCCTGCTTTGTTCATGGAAGCATTCATAGGTAGTCTCACATATCTTTTTAATCACGTAACCTAAAATACTAAGCACTACTCTGTGTTTTTGCTTTTCCGAAGTCCAAACAAAGGAAAGAATCTCTCTTCCATTCCTTTTGTACCAAGCAAAGAATAGAGATGAGCCTATCCACTCACCTAGACCTAGAGAAAAACATTAACCCAACACCCTCACCTACTTCCTCAAGTTACAAGTCTGCTAAGCTAAAACTGATGAAGTTTTGAATTACACACTAAGGAATCAGCACGTCTACCTGCTCTTTCCATTGAATTTACAGCAACACTACAAGAGCAAGGAAGAACCTAGAAAGTGTATTATAGCTCGGGCATATAATACATATTGCACAAACAATTATACTAATACATCGAAATTAGACATTTCAGAGAAAGAATTCAATTATTTTGATAGCAGAAATCAGAAATACAAGTGAAAAAAAAAGGACATTCTGAAAGTAAGTCCAGTACATTGCCCTCTAAGTTCAAAACATGCCTTCTATCAGCATATCACAGGTGGGTTCTTCATCAAATTAATTTTTCTAATGTGATGTCAAGATCAAATTTGCTTATTCACTCAGTAAAGTATTACTATATGAAACTCAATAGGTCAAATCAAAACATCAATTACGTGAAAAATAAAGATCTTTAGGTACTACCAACAGCTTAACGGCACACAGCACGCAATAATATACTGATCTCTAAAACTTCCTACTTTTCCTTCACATAATTTAGCAAACAAAAACATGATTTTCAAGACCAGATTTATAAACAAACCAAAACCCAAATTTGAAGTCGTAAAAATCAACTAATAAATAAATAAAGTAGACAAACATGCCTGTTTCAATTGTCCACGGCGCTTAGACAATAGAACAATCTGTTCATTTAAAGTTTTCCATGCGCGAGCTTCAAAGCAAAGCTGAAGAATGTCTATAGCTGCTTTTCTAGTAGCAGCGACATCCCCAGCTTGCCTCATCTGCTTCTCTACATTCAGAAGCACCTCAATTTGCGCCTCCAATTTCCCATCACCTTCCTGTAAACAACAAAACACTTCAACTGAATAAAGGTCAAAAATCGAGCACGAATAATACAAATCGAAGGAAAATCGAAGTTTACCATATTGATTATTGAGTTTTTTTCGGAGTTCGATTGAGATCGATTCTCAGAAACCCTAAAAGAGAGAGAGAGAGAGTCTGAAGACTTGTAAAATATACATTCGAGTGTTTTATATTATTTTATTTGTAGTTTTCTTGTAGGAGTAGTTATGCTTTGACAAAAAAAGAGGGTTAATATCTTTTTGAAAACAAATTAAATCTACATATTTAAAATGATAATATTATTTGAAAATTACTCATTTGGACATACCAATTTGAATATGAAAATTAAAATATAATTTTGAAGTTTTAGATTGAGATGAATTGGTCTTAGTTTATCATGTCTCTCCTTTGTACTAGTTATGAATTTTCTCATGCTCCAAACAATTCATAGGTTAACGTTGATTACAAAGGTTTGTACCACTGAGCTTGCTCCCCTTTATAAATAAAATTGAGTGTGGCTTTAATCGGGTTCGCCTCCGCTTCTTATGTACTTGAGGAACCAACTGAGTGAAAAGTCATGCCAACTTTAGGTGGTTGTTGATGAAATCTAACTATATTATTATATATAATACAAACATGATATTTGCATATGGAGACATAGTAAATTGAAATTACTTGCAACTAAATGAAACTTCACTTGAATAACCATTTTTCTCCCACTTCTCCATTTTCTCTGCCATGGTTATCAAACAATGCATAACTATTTGTTCAAATGTGAGTTTTTATATCCTTGTATGGAACAAACTCTAACCACAAGAAAAGATGTATGCATTGTTTAAATTCAAGAGTTAGATACAAACTAAAGAATTCAAACAGCTATAGTTCTTCCAATAAATAGTTAAAACCAGCAAACACTTGTGAACCGATTATCCATCTCATCTTTTCACGATAGCAGGGAGAGCCCAGCTCGAGAAAGAGACACCGATTCATATTCATGCTAGCAACAAGTGTTGTGTTGCGTCTTAAACATCAATAAATGATTAGTTGAACCTCCTTTTGAGTGATCTAAATAATGTCAACAGGAGAAATCGGAATGTATGGGGGAAAATGGTGATATTAAATTTGGTTTTTTTCCACTTGTTCTGCTTAAAGCTAGTATGAGGGTCTGGAGAAAAGCTGAGACTCCAGACCAAACCCAAAATCAACCTCAAAACGACCAATTGGCGACCTGTCACTTCCTCTACCTCTAACATCACCAATTCCTCAGAGTTGCAGCGTTGGGATATCTTCATAATATCATCTCCAATATCAACATCATCTTCCACCTTAATTCGTGTATCCCCATCAGAGATTTTTATATCTCTTGAATGTTACTCTTAGGAGGCTTTGACGCCCCTTCCTGTACATAGCTGCGAAAATTGATTTTTGAAGGTTCAATCCTTGTGCAGAATAGTTGAAGAAAATTTTTTATGTATCCCCGGTTATACACCCTATTGTCTCCCTTATAACGGAAGTTCTCATATGTGTCTGCAGAAATTATTAGCAATAAAACAATTTAAAAATGTATAATGAGAAGACATCAATCTCGTTTATCCAACAGCAACTAAAATTTGTATATCTACAACTATTTTTTCTTAAAGTCTGATAGGATCACAAAAACATTCATATTGTTCCTCTTTCAAGCACTCCTTTTTTACTACTAAAAAGTTACTCCTTCAAATGTTTTTTCAATTCTTTTTCTTTAGGAAGTTATGGAAGACAAGAAGAATAAAGTTTAAAATAATAGAGTATCTTATGAAATGGAACAAATGGAAAAAGAGCATGAGATTAAACAAACTTTGGCATTTGTTCTTTATAGCTAAATCAACAAGTCCAGTCCGTAGAGAGGCTCTTATGAGGAATATATGAACTATCATCATGTTCAAAGAAACAACACACTGACAAATTAGCAAAGGGAAAAAAACATTAGAAAGAATATATATTACTTGAGAAAATACGTATTTTACATTTTAAATTATATGATCTTAAGTCTTAACTATAGATCATATTCTTGAAATAGAACATTCCACTTCCTCTAATATATTATGATTTAACAAAATCATATAAACATTTGTCACATTTTTTCTGGAAAAACAAGTGAAAAATAACCAACAAAATGTAAAGAAGAAACGTCAATAAAGAATTCCCTCCATGATAACAAATAGAGGCCAAAAGGGAGTCATTATCTTCAACATTTCTCCTAATCAATTGTATTAAACTTTCTAAATGCATGGACAAGTGTCCCTTACAAGCCATCAATCATTTTGAAGGGATGCATACTTGTGTCCCTTAACACCATGACAATAATGGAGTCATCATCTTGAAATAAAAAATATTACTATGATTGATAGTACTCAAATGCAATACAGCAGAAAAGCGTTTAAATTATTGATTGTAAGAGGTTTCAAACCAAACTAACCTGATTTGAATGAGATATAAATGGAAGCCAGTAAGACCTCCAATAAACCACAGTGCAACAAAACAATAAACCATCAATGATGCAGATGCCGGTGATTCTTTGATAGCTTTCCAAGAGTTCCAGAATCATCCATAAGAAGTTTCATATACAAAGCCGATATAGAAAAGACGAAAACACAAGGGAGGGATGTTGAAGAAACAAATAGAAAGAAGCACCGATAGTTCTGCTGTGCACCAACAAAGTAGAAGAGAAAAAAGGAAAGTGTCTCAATAGGATATCTAAAGAGCATTTTAAACAGAAGAAGGGCTTCTCCTCCTAAATTTTGTATATCAATTTTTTTCCAATATCAACATTTGGAGTCAGGATACAGTTGGCACATTTCATCTTTAAATGACCAAATAAATTAGGAAGCGTAAGAAAAGCAGCAAATAGAAAATCATCCATGGAACTTCTAGAAAAAGAAATAGTAATGAAAAAATGGATGTACGTACCTTCCCAATGCATTGACCCACCCAAGGGCAATGATGATCAAATCGCTCCACACAATTATCACATACCGATCAATAAGAGCATCTTGGTGGACGGTACAACATGCACATTTCATAATATTTAACTCGTACAGGCAAACCATTCACAAAGACTTCTTTGAAGCGAAGCGGTCTACTGCTAGTTTCAACAGAAGCTGAGGAATCATACCCTAGAACTTCCTCTGGAGGATGAGAATTACGAGGAACAATGTTAGGATCCTTTGCTGATGTTGAAAGTAGAAGTATAAAGACCTATGGCAATCAATACCACATTAGGAAATTGAAATAATAAGAAACAACAAAATAGAGCATTATGATGACTATAGGATTCCAACTGATGTAAACCACCTGCCCATCCCAAAAGAATATATGTGTGTCTTCAAGAATGAGTACTAACCTTATGAGAAGAAAAGAAGAACGCACATTGGCAGTCATGTAAGTTAAGCAAAAAAACAGGAGTAAAGGCAGCTGGCAACAACGTAAACAATAGGGTGAGCAAGGTGGTATCTTGGCAGAAATCTAGGCTCTACTTCTTTTTGGGAGGGAAAAAGGGGAAGACAAACTCATAGACAGATTTCAGTTCAAAAAACTTAAGAAGGAACACATGAGATATTCCTGAAACGTACGGAAAGTCTGACGGATCACTAACAAGCACTAAAAGGAAGAGTTAAGAAACTAACATAAATTGTTAAGACACTAGTTATCACCAAAATTACATATCCTGCACTTTTTTTTTGGAGTTCAACCACGAGATTTCTCGCCACAAATGCACAAAATAGAACAACAGGGACAAGGATGAGCGTGAAAGTGATTATCAATGACTTAGCATCTGGTCCTAATATTAGCCCCTCAACAAGCAAGAATTTCTGCACATTACATAAACCACAAAAAAAAGAGTCAAGTACAAGGACATATGTCCAAGTGAAAATAACATACTCATATCACAGTCGCAAATCAATAGATAGATTCTTGTTTTAGGACACAAACAATTGATCAAATATGTAAGTTACTTCACAGACGGTAAAATTAAGAAGTTCCCTTGGGTGTTGAAGGTGAATTGGAGCATCACAACCACTTCTCTTTTTCTTTTTTGACAGGAAAGGTTTTTTAAGGAGAAACCACAGTCTTAAAATTTGAGGTAGTAAATTTTAAGTGCACTCATGTTTGAGAAGATGAGAGCTTTTGTCTTCTAGATTGTCACTAGGAACCAAAAGATCCTTTTAATGATCAAAGGAGGCTAAGATCCCCAGCTACATTACAGTTTCCAAGAAGTTCGTAACAGGTAGCAAAGTTTTGTAGAACAGAAAAATTGTTTGATTCATTTCACCAATTGGTGCCTTAACTTAATCACATTGTTGGTATACCCTTAAACCACCAAGACATATTATATATTACCCCTTCTAAACAAAAGATGCATCAACTTATGGCCTACCTACAAAAATTACTCTAACATTAGGAACTTGCAAGTTTGATCAACGAGTCCCTGGTAATTGGTATTGCATCTCAATGTTCAAGTCACCACTGCCTTTCAGTAGACTAACTCCTACATAAACAAAATTATGATCTAAATTTTGCACTAAATTTAAACTTACAAATTTCAAACATAAGTAAAGATGTATTCAGGTGCTTTCTGTCGGTGCCAATATCACAATTATGATCGCATATATTGGACATAGGAGGCATCAAATAGCAGTGTTCATATTTCTATCAGCTGACCCTAGTCTACTAATAGGAAAAACCACTTCCTATGTTAAATAAAAACTTCTAGATTACACCAGAAATTTTCAGGCAACTCATTTTTCTGCAAATACTGTGATGCTCACATTTACTGACTTTTCATCAATTTGAATTGAATTATTTATAGTTAAACGATAAAAATATTGACAATCACAACAATCATGTACTTATTACTCAGATAAATTATGATTTTATCTCTATCTATGGAATATGCTATATATATATATATATATATATATATATATATATA
>NC_028640.1:61355226-61389242 GCF_001406875.1 Solanum pennellii
ATATATATATATATATATATATATATATATATATATATATTACAGAGAAAAAATTCATAAAAATACAATCTTTCCTTTGGGAAGAAAAGTACAACCATGATCACATATTTTGCAAGTGTCATTCAATGTTTCTCTTTCAATGAGAAAAGTACTCTGCTAAAAGTGATAGTAAAAAGCAGTATGTCCGAAGGACAGCACGTAACAGACACATATAAAAAAAATACGGGCATGAGAAAAAAAATCATGTCTCCTTCAAGTGACCATTCATCTCTTTCCAGTCAGACCATTCTCGTCTCTTCCTGCCAGTTTGAGAAAAAAATGCTCTGCAGTGTCCATTAAATTTTTTAATAAATGGTACCCACTGCCTATTCTTATCAATTCCTGCGATTGTTCCACCAGCACATGCCATGTTTAACATCAGCATCAGTAAGCTGACAAGTTTGCCACCATCCGTGAACAAGTTTGTAGTTAATACTTAGTTAGTGCTAAGCTTCTGTACAACGACATGTTTTGGTTAATGCATATTTAGTGTCATGTTACCATACGGTAACACGTCTTCAGTCAACGCTCAATCAGCAGCATGTCGCAGTCCTGCAACACATTGTCATCCATCAACACACTTCTCTTTCTTTTTTTTGTATACGGTAAAGATTTATTAATTAGGTAACAAGAAGGTACCAAAATCAAAAGTTAAAAAAAGACTGCTGGAATTATTCATACATCAATTACAACATCTCCTTAGCTGCTCCAAAAACTCCATATATTAATCTATATTATCAAGGAGACTAATTTTACACCAGCAAACAAACTATGTAAACACTTAATTTAACTCTAGAAATATGGTCTTTTTGCCCATCAAAACAAGCTTTATTTTTTCTAGCCAGAAAGTCTAGAATATGCACAAAGGTATAATTCTCCATATTTGCTTCAAAGCTTTGTGTCTATTGTGCTATCAACTCTCCAATAATTCCTTCACACGCAGAGGCATGATCGAAGATACCTCGCAAATACTGAAGAAAAATTTCCAACATTGTCTAGCTATTCTGCAATGCAAAAGAAGGTGATTCACAGTCTCCAACTCTTCTTCACATATATAACATTGATTACTTAGTGCAAAACCCTTTTTCTGAAGATTATCACGAGTAAGAAAAGCTCCCCATGCTACAATCCTACCAAAACAAGCTATCTTTATAGGAGCTTTAGTTCTCCAAATCCCTTTCCAAGGCCAACTTGAATCCCAAAATCTTGTTTGCTTGATTAGAAGGTCATAACACTTTTTTACTGAAAAGGTTCCATCATTACTAGCTATCCATACTAGTGAATCCCCTTTACTCTGATCAATGTGGGTATAATCCAGTTGAAGGAGCAATAGACAAAAGTCGTCAATTCCCCAATCATTCAAATTCCTTGTAAAATTCATATGACATCCCGTGTTGGAAGAAAATTCAGCCAGAACTCCATCTTTGTTATTGCAACAACTGAAAAAAAAGGAAATTTTTTTTTCAAGCACTCATCACCCGTCCATAAGTCAGTCCAAAATCTTATTTTAACTCCATTGCCAACCTCCAATTCGGTGAATTGTTGAAACTTGACCCATAACTTACAAATCCCTTTCCATACTCCCCCTCTAGTGTATGAAATATTTGAAGGGGGATTTCAGCCTTGTCTGCTGCCATAGATTGCTTCAATTATTTTGATTCAGACTGCCCCTTCGTTCCTGCTAAATCTCCTAAACCCTGCTTTTATTGTGCAATCTCAAGTTCCTAATTCACAATCCACTCCCTTCCTGTGCACTAGTGACCACTTGCCATCCAACTAAGCGAAACTTTTTGTTGCTACGATTTCCTTCCCATAAAAACTTATTCGTCATAGAGTTCATCTTTCTTCCAATTGGATCAGCCATAGCAAATAATGACATTAGATAGGAAGACATACTATCTAAACAATGTAGTTTAGATAGCATCACGTGATTAATTTGCCACACATAGCCCAGCGCTCTCACCATCGATATTGACATTCAGTAATCCTTTACCAGTCAACACAATTGGTGGCATGTTGTTGTCCAACTATACATCGCCTTCCAATAACATGTTTCTACTCAGGATGAAATGAGCTCCACAATGTTGTCAGGGCTATGGCATTATTTCGTTATCAGAGCCACAAATTATTTGTAACTCGAGTCGCTTCATGGGTCATATTAAAATATAAGATAATTAATGGCATGGCAATAAATGCACCGCTATTAAAGTCAGTATCAGTGCTATAGTAGTAAGTTGTTTAATAATTGTATAAATATACCAGTACCAAAATTAAAGCATCTAATGCACTGCAGTCAATCTTTTATCAAGCTCATATATATTTCTACATTTTCTACAATCTCGCGAAGGTATGTAATCACTATTCCTAGTTGTCGAGTGCTTCCTAACTTTTGACACCTATATCAGGTGGCTCTTATATCTTATTTGCATCAAGAGAGAAACAGTTTTTTGGATAAGCAGTTTAATTGATGTAAGAGGAAAAATTCACATATTCAAGTCGTTTACCAAAAACAACAAGTTAATAAGGATGATATTTGTTCTTTCCTAATTTCCACTTTACCTTAGGTTTTCACAACTAGAAGTGCCAAATCTTGGAAAAATCCATATAATTTTACGCCTCGAATGACAATCCTACTAGAAGTATCAAAATTTAGATCAAAGAGTATGCCCCTCGTCATACCAGATGTAGTATGTTGAGACCATAACTATCATTTTGACACTAAGTTGCTCAGACTCTTCACTTTTGCTACAGCACCCCTGTCAACACGACATGCGAGTGAGATTCATGCCCAATCGGGCCAACCGATTTTAGGTATTTTGACCAAAATTGAAGGAGAAATTTCGGACAGGTTCAATGATTTCTGTAATCAAAACAAAAGCTGAGGTGAAATTAAAGAAAATGGAATAATATAGAAATTTCTTAAGGCACTCCCTTTACATTTATCTCCTTCCAAGATTCTCCTCTTATTAATATTTTCTCCAAAAGTTTTCTACATAACATCTCATAATTTAGGTTTTCTAGCTCTTTTTCCAGCTGAATCCCTGCACCCATATATAAATCCTAAATCTGTATCCCCGAATCTATAAAATTTAGCTCATGAAGGACCCGACCTCTAGATTCATACCCGTATCAAATACCCGCAACTTACAATTGAGGATCAAAGCTCTTGAATGATGAAATTACAAGTTCCCATTCGTAATCATGAAGGATTACTAGGAATACATCATCATAGGCTTAGCTCAAGTGGCAAGGGACTTGTAACTACGTCACATGTTCAACCCCTACATCATGCAAATTAAGCCTAATATTAAAGTGGAAAAGGGTAGATGAACATACCCATTATTTCCAAGTTTTAAAGGTTGTTGTTCATCCTAAGGGTTGGCCCCAACGGAATTCTCGATCATAAGTTTTTCATCAATGCCGAGACTTTATTGAACTAACTACAACTAACGAAATAACAAAAACTAACGAACTAACTAAACTAATGAACTAACTACAACTAACGAACTAACTAAAACTAACGAACTAACTAAACTAATGAACTAACTACAACTAACGAACTAACTAAAACTAACGAACTAACTACAACTATCGAACTAACTACAACTAACAAACAATTTCTCCTTCCTCTAATGCTGAATAGCTCATTGGACCATAAGAAACCATCTAAGACTACTTCATGCCCAATCTCGTTTTGAACCTTTGTATATTATTAACATTTTGAAAAGGCTCCATCAAAACTATGATAGAAAATTTGTGAAATCTGTGTAACATTTGAATTCTATTGAATGAATTTTGAGATCTAATAGACCTCACATTCCAAAACAATGTCTTCATCATCATTTAGACCCAATTATGGTCCCCTTTTGAGGATTAGATCTTTTAGGAAGCACTTCCCCTTTATTTTGGCCTTTAGGAGTTCGTGTTGATGATGGAGAAATGCGTGCATCTTTATAACTTTGATGCTCAATCTGCAAAACTTCTTTATGTTCTCTATCTTCATTTGCATCTTTGTTAACTATTTCTTGATCCTCTGCAGCCCCTAGGTGAGACACCATCTCATGTAAGGTCTGAACCGGTTGTGATTTAACACAAGCCACTTTCAACTCCTAATTTTTTTGTTCCTTCTCCTCCGTATTCACAGATACAGACTCCTGCATATGAGGTGGAAACCACCCCTATTTCGACTCAAAAATTTGTGAAGGAATTTAAAAAGTAGCATTTTCGAGACTATCTTCCGATAGCTTGGTGAAGATATGCTGTTGAGCTAAACCATCAATAATATTGTAATATTAATTTTACAATATTAATTAATAGTAATGAAAAGTATATAAAATATTACGTTACAAAAGGTATAAATTACCTATCCGTTCCAAATTACATTTTTATTAAAGTGTGATGTAATGACTTTTAATGTCATTAAGATTTCATATACGTTTCTTAAGAATTCACTTCTCTTTGAAACTCCTATTTGCAACTCCTATATAAATATGTATTTGGAGTGAGCTTAAAACACCACTACCAACACAAAAAAGAAAAATAAAAAAAGAAAAATATTTCCCTATTTTCTTCTAAATTTTGGGCAATTGGTTTTGGGCTACCTCCAAATTTTCAGCCATGAGTGCACGTGTTTGAGAGTAATTGTGGAACCTTGGAGAGCGACCGACTACAATGATTTGCACCAGAATTGAGCCAAAATCGCTTTCAAGGTAGTGGCTTGCACGACATAGTGTTTGTGCTAAGTTATTTACTCCCCAACAAAATGGTGTAGTCGAACGGAAAAATAGAACCCTTAAAGAAATGATGAACTCTATGCTTTTAAGCTCTGGTCTATCTGACAATATGTAGGGAGAAGCAGTCTTGTCTGCATGTTATATTTTTAATAGAGTCCCGCATAAGTGTCACGACCGGAATCTAGACCCCAGACGAGACCGACGTCGTTGACCTCTCAGAGGTTGCAGACAAGCCTACATACGTCATACTTACTTCATCTAGGTTAATTTTAGCGGAAATTTGAACTTTTTGTTTTCTTATTTCATGCAAAACATATTATACTTAACATCATAATCAAATGAAAGAAGCAGTTCATAATTGCGTTAAACGTATTCTTGCCAAAACGACACCAATACAAAGTCTGAAATGAAATGGGAAATGAAACACTAGTGAAACATGCTCCACTAGCTAAATCCTACATCTAAGCTAGATAATAACGGTAGACATCCTCGAAAGCATGAGGGCCTACCAAGTTCGGATGTAAGTTCCATATCCGGATAGCTGCAACGTCGTACCGTAAGCTCTAACGTCCACCTGTGCCTACACCTAAAAGTAGATATTGTATGGTATTAGTACACACTTGTACTAAGTATGGGTATATGCAAGCACACACCAAGGACATGCATAAGTAAGAATTGCTCTTTCCTAACATCATGATTAATGGAAAGTCAAGTCAGTAGATTTGCCAAATTTGGATTAGGAAAGTTAGTGAACCTGCCAAATTTGGATTAGGAAAGTCATGCCATAAAAGTAGCATGCATCATCATACGTATCGTATTGCACAGAACACATAACGTCTTACACATAACACATAACATCTTGCATATAACACATAACATCTTTTATACCATTCGTTCATATGCCATGAAACTTTGGAATCATGTACTTGACATCAAGACTTCCCAAAAATGAGGGCTCAACATATGAGACCTAAACTAGGGAACCTTCTTTAGCGAACACAGAGTCTGTTTCATTCATTCATACCTACTTCACTTCATATATTCATAAGCTAGTGTAGACACCAGCTACACCTAAGATGTAGTTTAAGACTTTCATCGGGTTCGATGTGCAATGATCAAGAATGACCTAGTGTCATTATTTAAGTCTAGCTCATCTCTTGACTATTCTATCAACACCTTTGGTATCATTCATTTCTTTATGTGCATCATTTGAGGCTGACCTCATTCATTCTTTGGGAACTTTAACTTTAATAGATATATATCATGTGAGCATCATGAAATCCAGCGTCTTCTCCACACCAAAAGAGGTTGAATCACTGGCTAAAGTGACCCAAAACATGCTAGCATATATAGGGGATTGACCCCTGTTAGATTCTTATATTGGCAGTATAGATTCAAAGACTAGGAGATATAAGGAGACCCATACCCAGCATTTCGAACAGTCTCATTTCATGAGAGTTACGTGAACATCCGCCCTTCCTGAAGGAAGGCATCACCGCTCATAGCTAGCCTATCGGTGCTCAGTATAAAGTTCCATTACATTCAACTCATACATCATGGAAGCTGGCTTCTAGCATGATTAGTATTAAGTATGCATTAACTTCAATACTTTCATGAGAGTGTTCACAGAGACTGGTCTCTTCATTAACTTTATACTCTCATAGGTGAGTACGTTTTGGTAACATTTACTTAGGCTCATTGGAGATTGTTCTCATCTTTTACATTAGCCCCATATCATGTTGTCACCACATTCATTAACATTAGCATAATTGCTCTTCATAATTACTCACCCCATTTTTACGTGAATGTTCATTTCCTCAAATGCCAATGCACTTGACCATTTGTGTGTTTCACACTCTTACTTTCCCCTTCTAGGGTTTCATCATTTCATTACATAATAATTATTTCATCATATGCCAATGCACTTGCCCATTTAGTGTGTTTTACGCTCGTACTTAACCCTTCTAGGGTTAGTTCATTTCATTACATACATCTTAGGTTCACTTAATTCTAAACGTATGCTAGACTTATGGGTTTATACATACAAGTCATAAGGCTTCATTAATAGTTTGTTAAGTGACTCATATCTTCCTAAGATTATGTAGTATAAGACTTATGTATCTTGTATGTATGCCAAGATATCGATTCGATCTAAGTAGGTGGCATTATACTTGACATTTAATTCACGTAAGACTTATGTATCAATACAGAAATTTGGGCAAGGAAACCCAAGTTCAAATCCCTTGGACAACACTTACATTTTTCCTTGATTTTATTTTTAGTCATCATGACATTGAGGCCCTAGATCGAGCCCTTAGTTCCTTTTCTTTAGAAACTCTCTCCCTTGGCCGAGGGGTTGTGGGTTCGAACCCCACAGCTCCCTTTTATTTTCCTATTTATTTTCCTTGTCTATTTCGCATTAACCAGGAGGTTGTGGGATCAAACCCCCACAACCTCTCATTATTTTTCTTTTACTCGTTTGAGACTGAGAGGTTGTGGGGTCGAACCCCCACAGCCTTCTTATTTTAATTTCATTTAAATGTTGACTATCTCTGCGTTGGCAGTGAGGTTGTGGGATCGAGCCCCCACTGCCTCACTTTATTTTCTTTCTTATTTTCCCGTTCTCCTTTACTCTCCTTCACAGCCTTGAGGTTGTGGGTTCGATTCCCACGCCTCACATTACCTTTCTTTTATTTTTTTCCTTTACTTCACTCGCAGCCTGGAGGTCGTGGGTTCGATTCCCACGCCTCCCATTTTATTTTATTACTTTTTGTACTCTACATTTTCAGCCAGCATACCCCATATCGATTCCCCCTGACCACATTTCTTTTCTTGCGATTTCAAAGCATTACAGGGGTGAGGTCACAGGTTCGAATCCTGGTGGCCTCATCCCTTTATACTCAATTAAATTTCAGATGTATTCCTCTACATTTAGCCTAAACTAAACTTGTAAGTTTGCTGGAAATTTAGTCATTTTTAAGCTTATTTTTACCATCATTTCACTTGAAATCTTAGGGAATTCATAGATCATCTAACGCTTTTTGGGGTGCATTTTCATAGATTCGTTTAGCCAAAATATTTATACTCAAATCAGACACACTTCCATTTTAATGAACATCACGATTTACATAGGTTTATGCACGTAAAATGACAACCAAAACATTATCAAATTGAAGCCTTAATTCGAGAACCTCATTTATTGTAACACACTTGCACACGCACACACTTGCACATAATTTCGAATACATGGTTGTCTTTCATACGATTTCAAGTACACAAACATAATCATAGTTATCACGAAAACATAACATATACCTAAATCTACCAGCAATCCTACTAAACCTACGATTCATTAGGAGCTAGTGACAGGGGCATGCAAAAGGGGAAACAATCCTAGCTTCCGGATGAATAATATGAACCTTAAGGGGTCTCTTGGGAAAGGGACCAAGAGAGAATAAAACTCATACTTTTTTGACGTTAAACTCGTGACTTGATGCCCAAAAACTTCACCCAAGAACACGTCTAAGCCTCCTCAATATCAACTCCACTCGAATGACAACCTCCCTTAGCCTAGTGTGCGATTAATGTTTGTTTTCTTGTGATTTCGTGAGTTCTTCGAGTGTATGAACTTGAATTATTTTTTTCTGCTTTTGTATCTTATTTTGGCAGGAAAATACGTGAGAAAGAATAAGAGAGATTGAGTGTGAGAGTGAGAGTGGAGAGATAAACGTGAGAGAGTAAGAGTTGTAGGAGGCTTAGGCGTCTAGTTTTAGAACTTAGTCAATTTTTAATAAAAATATGATTTCTATTTTATTTTAAATCAGCTAATGCATAAGAATTATTAATTAATTACATTAATTCAATAGCTTAAATAAAAATCACTTTAATTCATTGCTTCCACCTAGGTTCGAACACGGGTGGAGCAAAACTTCACCTCATGAGCCTATTTTCGGCCCCCTCTCCCAAAATTGCCCTTTCACCTTATTAATTAGAAAATTAATTACATATTTAGATTAATTACGAAACTACCCTTCGCCAGGAAAAAGACCATTTTACCCTTAGACCCTTCAACCTAAGATTTCCTCTTTTTAAGTCTGGTTAAAGAGTTGGACCTAACCTTTTCAAGCTCAACTAACTCCCCAAGTTAGTTGGCTTGGCTGTAGCAAAGGTTCCGAGGTCTGGTTCTACGCGCATCAGTCCGTGTGAACTCTGGTCTAATCATAGGCATTCTTGACACATTAAACATTTCTTATCTTATCCATTTTTAGGGTTGTTACAATAAGAAGTAGACAAGACCTCATATGCGTTGTGGAAAAGATTTACTCCTAACTTGAAATTTCTGAAAGTGTAGGGTGTTTGGCTAAGGTTGGTCTACCTGATTTTAAACGAGTAAATCTTTGATCTAAGACTTTTGATACAGTCTTTATTGGTTATCTCAAAATAGTGTTGCATATAGGTTTATGTTTCTAAGTGACCATTCTATTTGTGAATCTAGAGATGTAGAATTTTTTGAGCATATTTTTCCCTTGAAAAATAATGTGCCGAGTGATGTGAAAAATAATGCTTCTACATCTATGTCTATTGATTCTCATGTTGTACCTTCTTCTAAAGTTATTTATAATGAACATGAAAAAGAACTTAGAAAGAGTAAGAGACGTAGAATCGAGACAAGTTTTAATCCTGATTTTATCACTACTTTCTTAACTGAAAATTTTGATATTAATGTTTTAATGATGAATTAGTGTCTATCTATTTAATAGAAGAAGATCCTAAGACTTATGATGAAGCAATGAGATCAATAGATGTTATATTTTGGAAAGAGACTATTAAAAGTGAATTAGACTCTATAGTTTCTAATCACACTTGGGACTTATATGATTTACCTAAAGGTTGTAAGACCAGAAGTAGCAAGTGGATATTTAAGAAGAAATTGAGACCTGATGGTACAATTGATAAATATGAGGCTAGACTTGTGATTAGGGGTTTTAACCAAAAGAAAGGTGTTGATTACTTTGATACTTATTCTCCTGTGACTAAAATAGCGACCATTAGAACTCTTATTGCTTTGGACTCTATTCGCGACTTAGTGGTACATCAAACGGATGTCAAAACAAAATTTCTAAATGGTGATTTAGAGGAAGAGATCTATATGACTCAACCTGAGGGTTTTGTGGTTTCAGGACAAGAGGATAAAGTATGCAAATTGAGAAAGTCTTTGTATGGACTAAAACAAGCACCTAAGCAATGGTATGAAAAATTTAATATCACACTAGTGGATAATGACTTTGTTGTAAATTCATCTGATACATGTGTTTATTCTAAGATGATAGGTTCAGATTGTGTCATTATACATTTATATGTAGATGACATGTTAATCTTTGGTCCTAATATGAATGTTACTAATGAGACCAAGAACTTTTTATCATCTAAATTTGAGATGAAAGACCTTCGTGAAGCAGGTGTGATTTTGAAAGTTAAAATCAAAACAACTGCTAATGGTTTCTCTTTGTGTCAGTCTCATTACATTAAAAAGATGTTGAAAAAGTTTGATTGTTTTGATGTAGTTACAGTGAGAACTCCTTATGATCCTCACATACACTTGAAAAAGAATAAAGAATCTAGTATTTCTCAAACTGAATATGCTAAAATAATTTGGAGTGTTATGTTTCTCAAACTGATATAGTTTTATTGTTGGTAGATTGAGTAGATATACGCATAATCCCAATAGTGAGCACTGAAATGCTCTTCATCGATTGCTAAGGTATTTGAGAGGTACTATGGATTGGTGTTTGCATTTTAACAAATTTCCTGTTGTTTTAGAAAGTTTTTGTGATGCAAATTGGGTAACTGACAATGATGAAGTTAGCTCCACCAGTGGCTATGTTTTTACTTTGGGTGCAGGTGTTATTTCGTGGAAGTCTTTCAAATAGACTTGTATAGCACGTTCTACCATGAATTCTGAATTCATTGCTCTCGAGTTGGCAGGGTAAGAAACTGAGTGGTTGAGAAATCTTTTGGCGGATATGTCTTTGTGGGAAAGACAAGCATCACTAGTCTCTCTTCACTGTGACTCACAAGCAGCAATTGGAATTGCCAAAAATAGTGTGTACAATGAAAAAAAGAGACATATTCGCATCAGACATGGTGCAGTTAAACAGTTGTTAAAACTGGGTGTTATTTTCTTGAAATACGTAAGGTTCGAAAGAAATTTGGAGGATCTTATGACCAAGGGCTTGACAAGGAAAATAATCCTTGAAACGTCGAGGGGGATGAGGCTAAAGCCCATTGATTTAGGTAATGTGGTGGACCTGTTAGGCCTCAATATACACCACATTTTATATCTTTATGACGTGAGACACTATTTTATAAAGTTGAACTTATTTTGCTTTTAATGATTCTATAGTCGTAAGTGGTCTATTTGAGATAGACTTGATGGAGTCACCTACGTGAGTGTAAAGGTGTGGTCGCCTGTCATGAAAGAATTAATCGTCTTTCTAGAACACTCATAAAACCTAAGGTGTGTGCATGACCATAAAAGCACTTTGTTCGTATCATGGAGGTTGCTTAAAATTTAAGGATATAGTATTTGTTATGGAGGTCTCAATTAATATACATTCAGTTCAAGAGTACTCCACTTTGGATATTGAGTTGTTGCTCCATTTCACTATGTGTTAATTCAAATCGAAAAATATTGACACTTAAGTACATATTTCTTCTTTTTGCCCAAAATTTGTTCTTACTCTTTATCTTTGCATTAGTGGGGGATTATAATATCATTTTTACAATATTAATTAAGAGTAATGCAAAATATATAAAATATTACATTACAAAAGGAATAAATTAGTTATCCATTCCAAATTATATTATTATTAAAGTGTGTTATAATGACTTTTAATGTCATTAAGATTTCACATACGTTTCTTAAGAATTCATTTCTTCTATTTGCAACTCCTATTTGCAATTCCTGTATAAAGATGTATTTTGAGTGAGCATAAAACATCACTACCAACAAAAAAAAAAAGTAACATTTCTTCTTTTCTTCTTATCTTATTCTTAGAATTAATTTTGGGCAAACTGGTTTTGGGCTACCTCCAAACTTTCAACGACGAGTGCACATGTTTGAGAGTACATGTGGCGCAGTCACTTACACGACACAGTGCTTGTGCTAAATAATTTATTATTTTATAATTTCATTCTAATATCAATATTGTAATATTTTTCCCTTCTACCTTTACCATCTCCAGATTCACCTCTTTGTTGACCTCTTTATCCATCATCATATTATCTACCATTTGAATTGAAATTCCCTTGTCAATATGATTTATACTCACACTTTGTCACCGCCTTCGATGGCTTCCACTTCACTTGTTAAAGGTTGATCAAATGAATTATAGTTTTGGAGAGTCCCCTCACTGTCCTTATCACTAATTAGCTTTCTTTATAAAATTTCTATCAGTGGGCATCCATTTGCTCCTTTACAAAAAGAAGTTTGTATGTATGTTGGGATAAGTCTTGGTAGTCAATGGTGGAAAATTAATTGATGAACAAGGATCCAGTCCACCCATAGCCGCAAGGTTATATAATTATTTGAACTCTTTTATTTTTTTTATGTTAAATGAGTTTTGCGTGTAATTAATATAATAAACTATACCACTATTTATTTTAATAGACTATACCGCAAGGTTATATAATGTATACTAAATTATAATTTAAATTTTTTAGTTAGCATATAAATAGACATTTTGTAAAGAACTTGTTATAAACTATACCACTATTTATTTGCATTAAAAAAAAATAATAAATAAAATAAAAATTGGATGGCATAGTCTGGCATACTTACTCGCAGAATATTTCCGTAACAAACTTTCTAAAGATGGTTATTATAACATTATTAAAACATGATAAACAATTATAATCAACAAGAGATTATTAGAAATAAAGCAGTTTAGCTACCCATCAATGTAAATGAGTATACCTGTTTCTGTAGGTTTGTCATCACTATCAATTGTTGACGAACATTTTACAAAAGAATTTTATTTTTTATATATAATATATATCATGCTTCATGAGTATAAAAATATACAGACTTCAATTAATTAAATGCAAACACAAATTTTAATTTTTTTTTGAAAAAAAATGTTTATGTACTATATAACAGTCCACATGTAAACAGCAAAATAAATTGACTTTGATTTTTATTTTAACCAAGAATACGTTCAAGTTTGGTCTAGAAAAATACAAATTTCAATTGATATATGAAGAAAGAAGTACCTATTATCACAGAATACAAACACAAATTCTGAAGTCAAAAATATTGTATTATGTTAGATTAAGGTTATTATAATAATATGTAAACAACAAAATAAATTTACTTTAGATTTTTGGTCTAGAAACACTATAAAAAACAGTTTGGTTATATTTGTGAGTGCAAAGGGCTCATATCAAGTGTATTTTATAGAAGGTTCATTGTGAAGAAAACTCATGTTCAAAAGAATAGAACAAAGATGCACAATATAGAGTTAATAATAAAGCCACCAACAGCTATTTAGGGGGCAACTATATCACAAACCCTATGTTATGCAAATTTATCTACCAAATCTCATTCAAAAAATGAGAAATTCTTCACTCTATCCTCTCTCTTTATAATCATAGCCCAATACAGCAACATTTTATCTCAATGTTATATGAGTATGCACTTGAGCCAACGAAACAACTTCACTAAGGTCTGCGTACAGCATACCATCATCACCTAACCCCACTTATGGAATTTCAAGTTGTATGTTGTTGTAAATTAAGAGTCCAAAATGTTGTGACGACTGAAAAAGGCAATAGCTGCAATATAAAATATGAGGCGAGGGTGAAACAACATACTGAAAGGCCTCAGACATCCAAGGAAGGATAAAAGCAGCAAAAACTCTCAAGCCTGGCGAAGGCGAAAGCTCCAAGGCAGCCACTGCGAATATTTTGAGAAACAAGCCTTGGGATTTAACTTCATAGGACAATACAAAAGCTTCTATCAACACTAGTTTTAGGAGTTGCACATACATGTGTGCCATTACCATTGGTCTCTATATCTTTGTGAAGTAAGAGGTAACACCAAGTGACAAGTGCAATTGCTAGTGTGGTAAAAGACAGTATCTAGCACCTACTTTAAGTAGGAGACAATTTAAATTCAAAGATATATGAACAATCTAAAAATGAAGCAACAGGGAAATACTAAAATATAGCGAAAAGGTCTCAGACATCCAAGGAAGGATAAAAGCAGCATATACTCTCAAGCCTGGCGAAGGCGAAAGCACTTAGGCGGCCACTGCGAATGTTTTGAGAAACAAGCCTTTGAATTTATCATCATGGACCAAGAAAAGTAAAAGTTCAATAAAAAAAAAACTAGCACACACTAGTTTTAAGAGGAGTTCCGCATAGAGCAGGATCCTTATAGTTCCTAATAATCATCAAGAATGAACAAAACCACAATTAAAAATTAAACGTAATTTAAAAGCCTCAGACATCCAAGGAAGGATAAAAGCAGCATATGCTCTCAAGCCTGGCGAAGGCGAAAGCACTTAGGCGGCCACTGCGAATGTTTTGAGAAACAAGCCTTAGGATCTATCGTCATGGGCAAAAGATGAAATGTACATCAAGAAAACATAAGCAATTTAGTCCTAAGAAGTTACAAATACAATACTGTTATTATTAGTCTCCTATCCCATCATCACGCAAGAACTAAATCATGCTTAGCCACAGTAAAAAGGCAAATGAACACTAGTCCTCAGAGGATTACACAGATTCATTTCAAGCAAGAATACAATCTATCATAGCTAAAACATGAACAAAGGTAAGAGCCTCAGACATCCAAGGAAGGATAGAAGCAGCATATGCTCTCAAGCCTGGCGAAGGCGAAAGCACTTAGGCGGCCACTGCGAATGTTTTGAGAAACAAGCCTTGAGATATATCATCTTGGGCAAGAGGAAACAGCTCATGAAGGGAAAAAACAAGCAATCAAACACTAGTCATAAGAGTATTACACAGATATTCATCATCATGAAAGAACAACACTAGTCCTAAGAGAATTACACAGATTCATTTTAAGCAAGAACACAATCTATTTTAGTTAAAACTTAAACAAAGGTAAAGAGCCTCAGACATCCAAGGAAGGATAGAAGCAGCATATGCTCTCAAGCCTGGCGAAGGCGAAAGCACTTAGGCGGCCACTGCGAATGTTTTGAGAAACAAGCCTTGAGATATATCATCATGGGCAAGAGGAAACAGCTCATTAAGGGAAAAAACAAGCAATCAAACACTAGTCATAAGAGTATTACACAGATATTCATCATAATGAAAGAACAACACTAGTCCTAAGAGAATTACACAGATTCATTTCAAGCAAGAACACAATCTATCTTAGTTAAAACTTAAACAAAGGTAAAGAGCCTCAGACATCCAAGGAAGGATAGAAGCAGCATATGCTCTCCAGCCTGGCGAAGGCGAAAGCACTTAGGCGGCCACTGCGAATGTTTTGAGAAACAAGCCTTGAGATATATCATCATGGGCAAGAGGAAACAGCTCATGAAGGGAAAAAACAAGCAATCAAACACTAGTCATAAGAGTATTATACAGATATTCATCATCATGAAAGAACAACACTAGCCCTAAGAGAATTACACAGATTCACTTCAAGCAAGAACACAATCTATCTTAGTTAACTTAAACAAAGGTGAAGAGCCTCAGACATCCAAGGAAGGATAGAAGCAGCATATGCTCTCAAGCCTGGCGAAGACGAAAGCACTTCGGCAGCCACTGCGAATGTTTTGAGAAACAAGCCTTAGGATCTATCATCATTGACAATTTGACATAACAAAACAGTTCAGCAAAAACACCAATTTCTTAAAACAATTCAAATTGTACCATCCAATAATGATCAGCAAAACATAAAAATTGTGATGCTGACAAAGTGATGAATGGATTAAATTATCAGGGACTTGTTCATCCCTAAAGCAACTCTTTCATTGCTAGAGAGGCAGACTTAAAGTACAAGATCCCCTGATTTAAGCAAAGAGATTATTTTCATAAAAGCTATGATCTTTAGCCATAAAAATACGAATTTGCTAACATAAATGATAGTTTCAAAAACATAAACATAGCAGAATCACATACTAAAACCAAAATGGAGAAAACCCCAGATAGATTCAACAGCAAAATAACAAAACATGATTATGGTTAGCTCAAAAATGATGGTGTCTCAGACATCCAAGGAAGGATAAAAGCAGCATTAACTCTCAAGCCTGGCGAAGGCGAAAGCTCTTAGTCGGCCACTGCGAATGTTTGAGAAACAAGCCTTAACGATTATCATCATAGACACCATATAATTTAAGATCCTAATCAATCAATTAACCAAAAATTGTCACAATCCCAAACTAAAACAAACATAAAACACAAATTAAAGAACAAAAAAGGGAAAGATCTCAGACATCCAAGGAAGGATAAAAACAGCATTATCTCTCAAGCCAGGCGAAGGCGAAAGATCTTAGACGGCCACTGCGAATGTTTTGAGAAACAAGCCTTAAAATTCATCATCACAGATCAACCCAAAATGCAAAAACTCAATCTAAAACCTTAAACAGAGGAACCCAACATTGAAAAAAAAACCAGCTGCTCCCTCTGCCATCCCAGAGTAGCAAGTCTAATGTATTGACAAGTAAATATAAAATTAAGACCCCTAGATTGAGTTTTTTTCATTTTGAACAAGCGTACAGCTTGGAATCTAAAACCTTATACAGAGAAGCCCTAGATTGAGTTCACAATTAAAAAAAAAAAACTCAATCTTGATTCCATTTACCTATAAACCCAAAAAAGAGGAACCCCACAATGAAAAAATAAAAAAACTCAATCTTGATTTCATTTGCCTAAAACCATAAACTGAGGGAGAAAAGCTTCGACAAGGGAAGGGGTAAGGAATAATGGGCTAGGTTTCTAGTGAAGAACTGCAGTGATGAAATTTGAGAGCAGCAAAGTTTGAATTTATAAAGAGATGACAGAACATTAGGGTTTATAAGAGTTTTTAGGGTTTGCTGTTTATAGGCCTGGGATGGGGGATCCAACAATTGTAGACCCATTTTGGGTCGTGGCCCGGTTTCTATTATTTATATTTATTTTAGATCATTTTTATCAAAGATTTTTTTTTAAAAAAAATGTTGATCAAATAATTTTAATGATAATTAATGTTTGATTATTTTTCAAGTGCATTTTCTGAAATTATATTTTTATTTAAAAAAAAATACTTCTTTTAGCTTTTAAACAATAGATAAACTAATCGACATAATCATATTTTTTTAATCCAAAAAGTAACATTTGCATTTTAAACAGCTCATATGTACGGTTGCAATCAGAATCGATGTTATTAAATCAATAATAAAATAAATAATATAACATCAAAATATTTTCAATTACTTTTTAAAATATAAAAGACAATACTACATGTCCATAAAAACTCCAAAATGTCTACTATGGATGTTTGGTTACTATCTTATACATGACTCTATTTTGAACAATTCATTTTTCTTCTTATATGGGTAAGCATGTCGATCTTTTATTACATAGTTGCAAGATGCACACACATCACTAAATCGAAGATCATGTACTTTCATTTTAGACAGAATGTAGTTAAAGGTCTTTATTAGGCCTAGATCATACACCCTCCTATTCTTTTTATCCAACAACTTGATTTGCATATCATTCACTTAATTATCTTGAAGTGAGTTAGGAGCCTATTTGGAATGAAATCATGATATGATATCATAATATGAAATCATAAGATGAAGTTGAAGTTTTGTTTGAAGTGAGTTAGGAGCCACAATTGTTTATTCAATCTTATCAAATAAACAAAAATTTATAAAATCGCATGATAAATTATTGCAAAGCTATTTGTTCTCCACTAAAATAACAGTTTCATCTAATTTTAATGGTATAGTACATAAGTATGACCCTTAACTTGGCGTCAAATGACAACTATTTTCTTTAACTTTGGGTGTGCACAAGTAGACACTTAAACTTGTATAAAATTGAATAAATGAACACATTCGTCCTACATGACACCCTATATGACAATTTTGTGTCCTACATGTATTATGACATATAGGACATGTGTGTCTACTTGTTCAATTTTATACAAGTTTAAGTATCTACTTGTGCACACTAAAAATTGGAGGGCATGGTTGTCCGTTGAAACCAAGTTAAGGGTCATATTTATATATTATGCCACCTTAAATTGATCAAACTTTAATTCAATAAAAAAAAATTAAACATAAAGTGTAGTGAACTAGTCTTTAATGTAATCTTCTCACATAGTACAGACAATCTCCTCACGTTGAACTTGCATTTCTCGATCATATGACCGAGAAGACGAACCAACATTATTACTTTGAGTTATTTGTGGTCAATATCATTTGCAACTATATTTTCGCGCTCATAGACCATAAATATTTCATCACTCCTTTGGTATTTCGCGAATAATTATGTAACACTATACATGCTATGACAATTTTTACTTGTGTGTCAACATCATATGGTTCATGCCTTGTCTCACTTGTGTGCATTTCGTTTGGTCATGCGATACGATATAGAATCGTGAGATGAAATCAACATTTGAACATGCGATTTCACGTTGATTCCGTCTCATGATATGACATCTCATGATATCATATCATGAGATGGAATACCATATAAATTCTAAATCATGATTTTTGGAGAATATGATATGACATCTCATGATATCATATCATGAGATGGAATACCATATTCTCCAAAAATCATGATTTAGAATTTTTTTTAAGAGAAAATGGCCAAAAGCACCCCCAACTTATTACCAAATTCTTAATTACACACTTACTCTTTACGGGGGTCCTATCACCCCCCCCTCCCCTCCCCTTCCCTCCTTCCCTCTGTTGGGCTATTGCCCATGTTCCAGCCAAAGCCCCATTGCCTAATCCTACTTGGAAAAGGATTGGAATTATTCTCTTTATTTGGTTTCCAATTCTATTAGGAAAAGGATTGGAATAGTAATCCTATTTGTAGTTGGTTTTGGCTTTATAAGGAAAAGCACAACTCTATAAATAGAGAATGGTTTTGAGAGAATAATTAAATTGCTCATTGGTATTGTCTTTGAAAGACATTAGAACATAAGAGAGGTTTTTGAGAGAGCTTTCAACAAGAGAAAAAGAGAGAAAGAAAAGGGTTCTTTTGCTGCAGTCTTTTCTCCGACCAGTCACGTTCAGATCGTGTTTCCCGATTAACTAACCGTTGGAGCGGGCTGAAATTTGGACTGAGTGTCCCTGACATCTTGGTGGTTGATTTGAACGGTGGAGATCGTATCCGGAGGTCAGCAAGATCCTGTTTAGGTCCCGAACAGAAGCTGGGTTTGGGTGGTGTTTCTTTCTATTTATCTTTTGTTGGTTTAGCTATTGTTTGTTCTCTTTTGGCACTTGTTGTGTAGCCATTAGAAGAATATTTGTAACCCTCTTATTGTTATAGTGAAGCAATTCGGATCTTGTCGATCCTGTGGTGTTTACCTTCGGTTTGAAGGGTTTTTCCACGTTAAACTTGGTGTTCTTTATTGTTAGATTTTCGGTTTCATCTTTTCGACACAACAACTGGTATCAGAGCTAAGGAGATTCAACACGATCACTGAAGATGGATAGTTCGAAGCTTGCAATCGAGAAGTTTGATGGATCCGATTTCATTTTCTGGAAGATGCAAATCGAAGATTATCTGTATCAGAAAGATCTTCACGAACCGTTGACCGGGGTGAAGCCGGAATCCATGACGGAGGAGAAGTGAAAACTCAAGGATCGCCAGGCTCTAGGGTTGATCCGGTTGACTTTGTCAAGAAACGTGGCGTTCAACATCGTGAAGGAGAAGACTATGTCCGATCTGTTGAAGGCACTGTCAAACATGTATGAAAAACCATCGGCTATGAACAAGGTATATTTGATGCGTAGATTGTTCAATTTACAGATGTCTGAGAATGGATCCGTTTCTGATCATATAAACGAGTTCAATATGATTGTGAGTCAACTCAATTCTGTGGATATTAATTTCGAAGATGAAATTAAGGNGTATCCGGAGGTCAGCAAGATCCTGTTTAGGTCCCGAACAGAAGCTGGGTTTGGGTGGTGTTTCTTTCTATTTATCTTTTGTTGGTTTAGCTATTGTTTGTTCTCTTTTGGCACTTGTTGTGTAGCCATTAGAAGAATATTTGTAACCCTCTTATTGTTATAGTGAAGCAATTCGGATCTTGTCGATCCTGTGGTGTTTACCTTCGGTTTGAAGGGTTTTTCCACGTTAAACTTGGTGTTCTTTATTGTTAGATTTTCGGTTTCATCTTTTCGACACAACAACTGGTATCAGAGCTAAGGAGATTCAACACGATCACTGAAGATGGATAGTTCGAAGCTTGCAATCGAGAAGTTTGATGGATCCGATTTCATTTTCTGGAAGATGCAAATCGAAGATTATCTGTATCAGAAAGATCTTCACGAACCGTTGACCGGGGTGAAGCCGGAATCCATGACGGAGGAGAAGTGAAAACTCAAGGATCGCCAGGCTCTAGGGTTGATCCGGTTGACTTTGTCAAGAAACGTGGCGTTCAACATCGTGAAGGAGAAGACTACGTCCGGTCTGTTGAAGGCACTGTCAAACATGTATGAAAAACCATCGGCAATGAACAAGGTATATTTGATGCGTAGATTGTTCAATTTACAGATGTCTGAGAATGGATCCGTTTCTGATCATATAAACGAGTTCAATATGATTGTGAGTCAACTCAATTCTGTGGATATTAATTTCGAAGATGAAATTAAGGCGTTGATTTTGATGTCATCTCTGCCCGAGTCTTGGGATACTGTTGTTGCTGCGATTAGCAGTTCCCGTGGATCTGAGAAACTGAAGTTTGATGAAATCCGTGATGTTGTTCTTAGCGAAAGTATTCGCAAACGAGAAGTGGGAGATTCATCGGGCAGTGCTCTCAGCGTTGATCGAAGGGGGAGAAGTAAGACGAAAGGCCAAAATCAACATGGTCGATCAAAATCAAAGAATCGAGGAAAATCCCTGAACAGATCAAACGTGACTTGTTGGAACTGTGGAGAAAAAGGGCACTTTCGGACGAACTGTACAAAGCCAAAGAAGAAACAGAATCAGAAATTTGGAGATGACAATGATTCTGTAAATTCAGCAGAGGACATTGGGGATGCTCTAATCCTTAGTGTGAACAGCCCGGTTGAATCATGGATTTTGGATTCTGGTGCATCTTTCCATTCGTCTCCAAGCAAGGAGTTGTTCCAAAATTTCAAATCTGGAAATTTTGGAAAAGTATATCTTGCTGACAATAAAGCCTTAGAGATTGAAGGAAAGGGGGATGTTTGCATAAAGACCACCTCGGGAAACCAGTGGACATTGGAGGATGTCAGATATATTCCTGGGATCAAGAAAAATCTGATCTCTGTTGGTCAGTTGGATAGCACGGGATATGCAGCAGAGTTTGGGAAAGGTTCGTGGAAGATCGTGAAAGGTGCTATGGTAGTAGCTCGTGGCACCAAATCTGGAACCTTGTACACCACTGCAGGGTGTATAAACATGGCCGCTGCTGCTGAAGGTGCTTCTGGTTCATGTCTGTGACACAACAGACTTGGACACATGAGTACTAAAGGAATGAAGATGCTGGTTGCAAAAGGAGCATTAGAGGGTCTGAAGTCTGTTGATATGGGTCTTTGCGAGAGCTGTGTTATGGGCAAACAGAAAAGAGTAAGATTCACAAAG
This sequence comes from Solanum pennellii, assembly GCF_001406875.1. Classification (NCBI taxonomy): domain Eukaryota; kingdom Viridiplantae; phylum Streptophyta; class Magnoliopsida; order Solanales; family Solanaceae; genus Solanum; species Solanum pennellii. The sequence goes on from NC_028640.1 coordinate 61,376,808, forward strand.
ACTCCTAGAGAGCCAAAGAAAGTGCGGTTGGAAATGGTCCATACAGATGTTTGGGGACCATCTCCAGTATCATCACTTGGAGGATCCAGATTCTATGTTACCTTCATTGATGATTTCAGCAGGAAGGTATGGGTTTACTTCTTGAAGCATAAGTCAGATGTGTTTGCAACTTTCAAGAAGTGGAAAGCTGAAGTTGAGAATCAGACCGGTTTGAAAGTCAAATGCCTAAGGTCTGACAATGGAGGAGAGTATGACAAATCAGAGTTCAAGGCATTCTGTGCAGCTGAGGGAATCAGATTGATGAGAACAGTTCCTGGTAAGGCAAGGCAGAATGGAATTGCTGAGAGGATGAACAGAACATTGAATGAGCGTGCAAGGAGTATGAGGATACACTGTGGGCTGCCCAAAACACTTTGGGCGGATGCTGTGAGAACAGCTGCATACTTGATCAACAGGGGACCATCAGTTCTTTTAGGGTTCAAGATTCCAGAGGAGGTGTGGACAGGAAAAGAACTCAAGTACTCACACTTGAGGACTTTTGGTTGCACTGCTTATGTTCATTTTGATCCAGAAAAGAGAGACAAGCTTGATGCCAAGGCTGTGAAGTGTTACTTCATAGGCTATGGTTCTGATTTGTTTGGTTACAGGTTTGGGGATGAAAAGAACAGAAAGATCCTGAAACATTGTGACGTGACATTTGATGAGTCTGTCCTGTACAAGGACAGAAAGCAGAAGGTTCTAGAGATTACAAAGCAAGTGGGAGTTGAGGTTGAGTTGGAGAAGAGTAACCCCAGAGATGTCGAAGCAGATACTCAACCAACTCCTACTGAAGAATCTGAAGTGGAGCAAGTTACACCTGAGCAGGTGTTAAGGAGATCATCCAGATCCATCAGAGCACCAGATAGGTATTCACCTTCATTACACTATCTATTGCTGACTGATGAGGGGAAACCAGAGTCTTTTGATGAGGCCCTACAGGTGGAGGATTCGATCAAGTGGGAGCAAGCCATGGATGATGAGTATATTCTATTGACTAATATGGGAGAACCTGAAGGTTATGATGAAGTCATGTTAGATACTCATAGAGATAAGTGGAAAGAACTCATCGTAGACAATCATGAGTTTTGTAGAAGTGTGGCAGGCAGGAAGCCTGTCAAGAGATCATCTACTTAAAGTCCATTTGTCCCCTTGGATGGAGGGGGAGTTTGTTGGGCTATTGACCATGTTCCAGCCAAAGGCCAATGGCCTAATCCTACTTGGAAAAGGATTGGAATTATTCTCTTTATTTGGTTTCCAATTCTATTAGGAAAAGGATTGGAATAGTAATCCTATTTGTAGTTGGTTTTGGCTTTATAAGGAAAAGCACAACTCTATAAATAGAGAATGGTTTTGAGAGAATAATTAAATTGCTCATTGGTATTGTCTTTGAAAGACATTATAACATAAGAGAGGTTTTTGAGAGAGCTTTCAACAAGAGAAAAAGAGAGAAAGAAACGGGTTCTTTTGCTGCAGTCTTTTCTCCGACCAGTCACGTTCAGATCGTGTTTCCCGATTAACTAACCGTTGGAGCGGGCTGAAATTTGGACTGAGTGTCCCTGACATCTTGGTGGTTGATTTGAACGGTGGAGATCAGATTCGGAGGTCAGCAAGATCCTGTTTTAGGTCCCGAACAGAAGCTGGGTTTGGGTGGTGTTTCTTTCTATTTATCTTTTGTTGGTGTAGCTATTGTTTGTTCTCTTTTGGCACTTGTTGTGTAGCCATTAGAAGAATATTTGTAACCCTCTTATTGTTATAGTGAAGCAATTCGGATCATGTCGATCCCGTGGTGTTTACGTTCGGTTTGAAGGGTTTTTTCACGTTAAACTTGGTGTTCTTTATTGTTAGATTTTCGGTTACATCTTTTCGGCACAACACCCTCCCCCCCCCCTTTTGAACCTTTTAAAAGTGAAATATCTAGCCCACTACAAACTCAGGCCAGATTTATATTAGATAGTACTCAACATGCGCTGCCACGTAATATTATCCTTTTTCTATATAAAAAATTAATTATTCTTTTATATTTTACTTTTTGTGTTATATTATCTTATCATATATCTTTTTCTTTTGCATTCCTCAATTTGTTTTTCTTTGAAGGCTTCTGTAGATTTGAAGACTACCGTTCTTCGACCTTCATCAAAATTATACTTGCTTGCCGAAATAACGGTACTAGACTTGCGGAGGTACTAGTATTGATTTAGATTTTAAAATGGTGATATGAGAAACTCAATTGATGTTTATAACAATTTGAATAAATGTGTCTTCTTCATCAAAGGATTTGTTACCCAATGATTTCTTTAATGAATTTTTCTTTATTAATTGAAGTTATTACTTAGTGAACTCCTCCATTTATAATTAGTTTAAAGTTCGATTCTTCTAACTTTCAGTTTTGATTTTAATTTTGATTTTAAGCTATCAATACATTTTCAATGTGATGAAAAGTGGAGATATGATGAAAAGTATGTGATTTGAAGATGAATATTGACTTCGTGATGAAAAGTTGATGAGGGCGGTGACCTGGTGGTTAAGGTGAGTCGTCGTGATGAAGATTAAAGGAAAAAGATAAAAGAAGGTAAAATATAAAAGGAAACGTAAATTTTTTTAAAAAAATTAGAATATTACTATGAAATAAATTAAATTATTTATAAAGTTAATTTTTTAATTATCTTTTTATCTCTCTCCAAAAGAGAGTGAACTACACCATCTTTCCCACATCAAGAGAGCAAATAATTTCACTTTAAAATAGTCCAAGGGGGTAATAGAACCCCTTTAAAGTGTGAGTGTGTTGAGAATCTGGACATGGATTGTTGGGGGGGGGGGACTTTTGATCATTTTCTTTTTTTAAAAAAACAAAAAATATATATACAATACCACAAGTTAATATTTTGATAAAACAATATCACAATTGTATCTATTAACCATTTATTTCATATGTAAATAAATTAATTATCACATCATTACTTTTTAAATTTATTATTCTCACCAACATAAAATTTATTATTGCTTTAAGTTTGATAAATATAAATGATAAAGTAGGAATTGATTTGGTGAACATAAATTAAAATGGAGGGAGTAATACTTTTTTGATTTTTCATAATAAAATACTTTTTTTTGCTACATATGAAAATGTTTAAAACAATTTAATATGGAAAATGACAAAATTAGTGATGTAAGTTTGATAATAATCACTTTCAATATGTTTGATTTAGCACGAATTAATGCATTGAAAATGTGTAATTGAACATAAGTGATACAAGGCATGAATCATATGCTAGTGACACGCAAGTGAAAATTATCATGATTTGTACAATGTTACATAATTATTTGCGAAAATATCAAAGGAGTGATGAAATATATATGGTCTATGAGCATGAAAATATAGTTGCAAATGATATTGACTATCAAATCGCTCAAAATAACAGTGTTGGTTCGTCTTCTCGATCATATGATCGAGAAATGCAAGTTTAACGTGAGAAGGTTGTCCGTACTATGTGGAAGGATTATATTAAAGACATGACTAGTACACTATAATTTATGTTCGAATATTTTATTAAATGAAAGTTTAATCAATTAAAGTAAGATGAAACAAATAATTACGTGGAGAACAAATAGTGTTATAATAATTTATTATGCGATTTTTTAATTTTTATTTATTTGATAAGATTGAAAAAATAATTGAGTTATTTTAATAGTTTTACAACTTATGAAATTGTTATGTTTAAAAGAAAATATACAACACAAATTTCATATTGCATGTACAAACAAAACTTTATCTCATAATTTCATATCATGATATTATATCATGAGTCCATACCGCATGATCAAATGGGCCATTAGTTTATCTCAATCATTTGTCGACTGAGACTGCTTATACCCCTTCAACCTGTGTTTCTACTTATTATGTAAATTTTTAAAAATAAAAGTTAGTATAGGTGAGTAATATTATAAATATATATTGTCACTTTAGCGAAAATTTATCTCTTTGACCCATTAATCTAAATTTAATCCACTATTCTTGTTCCTTACATGGTCTCACAAAAAAAAAAAAAACAATGCACTTTTTAGTTGTTTGGCCTTCAAATAAAATAATTTCAATGACTCAATTACATATTGGTTTGGTTACAAGTTAGAAGAATGATATTTTATGTGGCTGTGAATTTCATCTAATCATCTTGATGTTGATTGCATTTTCGTAGGCAACAAATTATTTTTATATTTTTTTTTGTTTAGTCAACTTTAACCTTAAATTCATCTTTGCTCAATAATTATTAATTAAGATTTATCTGTATATGATTAGAAATCGATCGAACTTATTATTTATTTTGCGTACATTATAAACCATTCAGACAATCTTACACTTGATTTCTTCTTAAGAATCGTAACAACCATCTTGTCATATTCAAGAAGAATACACATACACCTTTTTTAGCAAATTAAATGATTAACGTTAAAACATAACTAAAATTAAATGTTACAAATTAATGCAATTGTATATCTTGAACTTATTAAACATAATATGTCTCATAAAATCTAAAATATAATGATCTACAATTTTTAAAAGTTAGATATATTCATCTACTATTGGAAATAATTAAGATATGTCAAATTCGAGTCTACGTTCTAATCGAGACACGATACTTGAAATCATAAGTGATTCTAAGCTGACCCTTGACATGACATATCTAAGCATATCATATGAAAAATAAAAGAATGTTGTAAGTTAAAATCATAAATTATATGGATTTCAGCAAAAAGACTAAATACTCATGTCCAAAACTTTCTAAATGAATAATATAATTTGTCAAGGCAAGATCCTGAGCTCGCTAAAAATCAACACAATTAAAGTGAATAAATTTTGTTGAATAGTGACTAGAGTCCTCTGAATGTGATGAGCTGAAGGTAGAGGAACATAGTGAAACATTTATCTGAAACTGAATTAGAGTGCTAAAATCTATATTATAATACGATGTAGCACAAAGTAGCGTCAATACATGAAATGTATTGGTATGCAAGGTAATGATTGAGATCAACAATTATACAACAATAGAAAGAAATACAAATCTAAGCATGAGTAATACACAAATGATGACCAAAGAATTGAGAGTCAAAACTATGATACATGACATAATATTTCAGAATATATATATATATATATATATATATATATATATATATATATATATGAGATCATATTTTCTAAAATCATATCCAAAATGATGTGTATTTGAAAATCATGTTATTTAAATTTATGTTATTTTAAATCATACCATATGAAATCTTATAATGATTATATTAAATAAATAAAAAAATCGAGATAATATTTTTTTGTGAAAGTTTCTTTTAATCGACATACACTGGGTGAGCTCACGATGCAGCAATGAATGCCCTAGTTGGGTGGGTGCTCTGTATCTTACTAATGTATAGAATATGTTTATCTAATATGGATCCACTAATTAAGCCTCAATGGGCTAAAGAGTAGACCATCAAAGTGGCTTACTCAAATCCTAAGGTGACAAGTATTTATGCGCATTCTCTCAGTGCTAAATAATCATCTCAAAACAATGTGCACATATGATATTCTCATATTTAGGTAAACTATCCATCTGTCAAAATAAAATGTGAAACAAAGTCCAACTCTTTCTTTCTAAAATAATATATAAAAATCTCTTCTAAAATATATCTTTCAAATCATGATCATAACTTAAATCATGATAAATTTTTAGACCATACAATTTTTGTGATTTCTCAAAATATTTCTAATCATGAACAAGAAGTACAAGAAATCATGCGATTTAAAACATATATATGATGAATTCGACAGTGAATTTTGTAATCTTAATTTTGATATTAAATACATGAAAATTGAAATGTTTTGAACATGAGAATGAAATGAATTCCTAATTGAACTTCAACATACTTAAGCATTAGAAATCATTGGGGAAAAACTTTTGACTTAGAGCCTTACTGTCAAGATCCAAATTCACAAGTCGTGATAGCACCTATGTACCCAACCAATAGGTAAGCCAACCCAACATATTTAATCAAACTTAACCAGCTAATGAGTAAAAAGGTAAACACTTACCAAAAATCTTCAATCACTGAGTTCCTTATAAGTACGAAATGCGGAAACTAAAATACCACCCCAAGAATTGGTGTCTTAAGTACAAGAGCTTCTAAACTATTATGCAAGTCTGAAACTAAAATGATAAATATAAAATAAGAGATATCCTGTTTGACTACTAAAATAACATAATAAGTAAAAGATAAAGGGAGGTGTGGGCCACGGAACAACCAAGCAGCTCACCACAGCTCCAAGACACTCCAAGGTCGGACTCAATTCGCTCCACGAGATGTGCTCGTTCTCAAAATCGAATCTGCACCACAAAGAGTGCAACAAGTGTAATATGAATAAGAAACCACGTGTACCCAGTATATCTCATTGACCGACAACGAAGAAGTAGTGAAGGAAGTTTATATAAGAAAAATCAATTCTTTAATTATATAAGTCTATATTACACTTTCTAGTCAAGTTTAAGCAAATAGAGGTAATCAAACATTAAGTGCTTTCCAACCACCAATAAAAACACATAATCATCAAGGATGAATGATGTCATAAAATGCAACGGAATATAATACCATGAAATGATATGGTTCAGAATACCCAGTACTCTCTCAATCGTATATACATGATACTCCTCGGGAATACATCGAGAGTTCATGACCCATGGGGGACTCGCGAGGTCCATATACCGACACGGACAATCTCCATGTGTCTGTGCGGACGATATCAACTCACTATTATAAAAAATTAAATGATTTCCGCACGGACGGTCTCCACGTGCCCAAATTATAATCTTAACATCTCACTATCCCCAGCATGGACGATCTCCATATGCTCAACTTATACTCCATCTCATATCAATGCATGTACACAACATTATTTCAGTAAAGGGGATGATAATGCACCTCAATCAATTAATATTAGAATAATACATAACCATCTCAGTTATCACAATTATATGGGTGCAATAAAGAAAAGAACACAATCACACAAAGAATTCAAGTCAACAATAAATCAGCTAATTCTCATATACTTTGGGACTCTCGGATTTCAACCCGCATTCTATAGTAAATAAAACTTTTCCTTTATATCCCCGATACTCGTACCAATACCCGTCACACCATTGGTACGATTTCCCCATCTTTCGCTCTTAAGCATTGTCTATTCCGATTTTAATCTTTAGTTAGGAAAATGTCCTTCAATGAAGTCTAAAAGTCTTAACATACCTTAAATGCCGAACTTCGAGCCATGAATCTTCAAGATTTTGCCTTTCCTTTTCGCAAAATTTCGAAAACTTCCCAATCTATCAATTATGAATATTTGTAAGTAAGCGTGTTCATGTATACTCCAATTATTATATGTCTATCGTAGGCCGAAAAACTCACTCATATCTCTAATCAAGCTCCTACTCTTGAAACAATTTATATGTCACAATAATCATATTTGCTAAATTTCAAGCCAAGAATTGAACCATCTCTCAAATATCCAAAAAAATTAATATTAAATTTTATCATATACACATAATAATTAATTACCTATCTCAATATATTAAGAACTAGTATCTTAATTTGGTAAATGAATAAAATATGACCCATCGACAGAAGCACTACAACGTGACTATTTTCCACTCTGCAAAAATGCCCAATTTTCTTAAATATCTCTATCAAATGCCAATCATTGGCATGATTGTTGGAATGATTGGCATCCAAAATATTGTACCCCATCATTTTATCGTAATTAGCCCATCATCACCCTTTTTATACTAAGCATTTTATTATTATTTTATCTTAATTGTATGTAAACCTTGAATTCAAAAATTTTATTTTAACATGCAATTAATGGGATATTCAAGATTGGTCACATAATACTATTTTAAGAGATAACAACAAAACTTATGTCATCAATCTTATCAAGAGAAAAGGTTTATTAAATAAATCAATGTCTGCATTAGTTGAGTTGGTAGATTAGTATTTCAACAACTCTAACACCAACCGAAACCAACCCTTATCAAATTGGCGATTTACTCAAAAAGGGGATTTAATTTTCACTGGAAACTTTCCATCAACCCTCTAATACAACCATAAAATTTTTAGGAATAATGCACAAGTATCCTCTCAACTTATTCCTGAAATCTTAAAGACACACTTATACTATACTAAGGTTCTATTAGCCTCCTGAACTTATTTTATTAATAATTTTCTACTCCTTTTTGGCCTACGTGGCACTATCTTATGGGCCCAACACTGATTGACTTTTTTCTTCAAGCTAATGCCACGTAGGCCGAAAAAGGGTAGAAAATTACTTATAAAATAAGTTCAGAAGTAATAGGACTTAGTATAGTATAAATATGTGTCTGGAATTTCGGGCATATGTTGAGGGGATACTTGTGCATTTTCCCAAATTTTTATTCACCAAACTATGAACATTAAATACATAATATAACATCAATTAGAAAGAAATTGCTAAGGTTACCTGGTAAACAACAAAATCTCGCAGCAGTTCGTGCACAACGCCCTAGTATCTGTTTTTTTTCTTCTTTTTGTTCCTGAATTATGACTCAGAAATTATTAAACCCCTCTTTATTTAATTAATACATAGGCCAAATGAAAAAGGATATTAAATGAATTATGTACTTGACCCACTAACTATTCAACTATAATATTCATTTAACAAAAATTCATCAATTCGATACGCATAGTTCCCCACTAGTTTAAAATACCCTTTGAAATCTTTCGGAAAGAGTCAAATAGTTCTAGTTCTCAAAACAACACAGCGGGTCGTTATACTTATAACTCGAGTTTGAGAAATCCATCTAAGAATTTCTCGGAGATGAATTTTTTTAACAAAAATCTTGATTGAAAATTTTAAAATTATTGAAAATAATCTTGAATTTGGAGCCTCTATATCTTGCGAATTGAATAAATTCATTTCTTGAAGTTCTCGATCCTTGGGAGAAGAAGAATTGAGAATTTTGAGAGTTACTATACATACGTATAAATATGTTATTAAGTTATAAAAAAGACTTAGGAAAGTTAATTGAGGGTAAAAGGGAAAGAATACGTTAGAAGACAACAAAAATTGAAGAAAACGTTCTTTTGGTAAATTTCGTTGATCAAATCGATGATTTGAAGCTCCATCGCCAAAATATTAGATAGATCGCCGAAGTGGGGCTTTGGATCACATAAATTAATAACTTTGAAGGTTTTCAGGACATTTCAAGTGATGCACCTCAGCTCTAAGCCAAACTATCGGCAATTCGTCAAATTGACAAGTTTCATGGTGAAAATATTTGAGTAAAACAATCATAATTTTCTACTCGGAATTTCAACCGTATAAATTTGGTGGCGTCGTAAAGAAGACTCATATTCGTTTAATTTAATAGGACACAATTTACCTAACTCTTTGTACATAGAGAACTATAGTCATTTCAAACTGACACTTATATAATCTCATGGAAAAACATAATAGGTAGGGAAGTTTTGAACTCAAATTTGTGTTTGAGAATCTTCACCCTATACCACATCTGATATCTACACATGAGAATAGACCTTGACACATGCATATAAATTAGAAATCGTTAGATTCGAGCCTACACACATACAGAGAATGGTTCAATGTAACGATCCAAAAATAAACGCGATGGCGCTCGTCTTATTCTATCAAGACAAATCAGCCTAAAACTCAACCATTATGATAAAATGCAAAAATTCTATAATAACCTCCATAAGAAGTCTCACACAAGGAAAAGAAAAAATATCATAAAAGTCCGGGATAGTAACCAACAAAAAGATGTAGTAGCAAGGGGTGAGTACCAAACAACATAGTACTCAACAAGTAAACTATTAAACACAAGCTAAAGGAACAAAATACGGGTACTCCTACCACCCTAATGAACCTCCACAACTACAACCTGCATAAAAATCAATCCAACCTAACAATTCAGAATTTACAAAGCACACATCTCAACAACAACACTCTAACAATTACATATCCTCAACAACAAACTCATTAATCATCAATCACAAGTTTCACTAAAAGGCATTCACAATATCAGCAACATACAAGATCAAGTTCATCAATGATAAAAATGTGCAATGTGATGTCTAACCTAACGATACATATTCGTTGTCTCTCAGTTCGAGACCCATAGGGGGACATATATGTTCATGCATTCATCGCATCGTGCTATACGACCTTGATAATAGTAACCATCGTGGCGCGTGATACGTCCCTCGAAATATAGTATCCGTTGCGGTGCGCAATACATCCCTCAAAATGGTACATCCTCTTTAATTTCTTATTTTTTCTTAATTCACATAACACCTGTAACATCCATGTCTCAGAATAATGCAAATGACATGTTCACACAAATAATGATAAACTAACCATTTCGTAACATTGTATAATTAGCAACAACATAATCATGATACAATAACAATAATGATTCAATAAGCCCTTCTAACAATTTTAAACTTATCACACACAAACAATTAATCACATTGCTTTTTATCACCCTTTTTCATCGTTAGAATTGATCAATATATACAAGTAAAACTATCACCACGTCTCATTACCACAAACATATATTACAAGAAAATTTCATACGCTTAACAAGGGTTTAGAAATCCATTTGCCTTAAGTAGCTGAACAATCACTTCGGAACTTGAGCCTTCCCTTTCCGTTGAGTTTCCAAATCAATGAAATATATTTGAGTACATATTCACAATAAAATTTCGAAACTAACAACACTCATATTACTGTGTGTCTAGTCTAAGAACCAGTAATTCACTCAAACCTAAAATCAAGTTCCTAAATCAAGATGCCATTTAACATATCAATTCTCATATTTCTAAATTTCAAGTCTAGGTGTAAGTCTCAATTTATCATAAATCTAATAATATTCGCATAATACAATACACCTAATATTTAATTACCTATCTCAATATATCAAAAACTTAAATTATAATATAGGAAGTAACTCGAGTAAATCTTTTCTGATTATTAACCATCTATCATATAACTCCAAAATCATCCAACGATTACGTTGTCCAATGCTTACCCGTAATCATTGTTCAATTGATTACTCTATTTATTAATTACTACATTTTTCCATGTCCAAAAATTAATGTCTTTCAATTCGAAATTTATTTCTCTTGTTTCTCTTTCACAATCAAACTTGTGATAATAATAATAAAACTAGAAATAATAACAATAGACAATCCATATAAACAATACAAGATTAAGATATGGATGATTTACCTTATTCATTTCCGGCCTTCTTTCACTAGTGTATTTTTAGCTGTTGTCGGCTTGTACTACGAATAAAAAGAAAAATGCTTATTTAACTTATTTTAATAGTGGTAGGGGACATCAAAATAATTTTCTTGATTATTTGCAACCTTATTGATGTAACTACATCTTTCATGAAGGATATACAGTCCAGTTTTTCCATTTTCCTTTTCAAATCTAGGTTTATTTAATATATACTCATCAATCAAATAACATTGTTATCGATTAGTTCAATCTTTTTAAATCAACTTTACCGAGTAATTAAAATGACTCGAAGCAACTATCAAGAAGGGTGTGATATGCTCAAAATATACTTCCCTAAAGAAGTATAAGCGGTCGTATCAAGTAAAGAACCCAATTGTTAGGTTGGGATCGATCCTACGAGGAAAATGGTTTAGACTTAGCTTCAATCTACGATTACGTTTATTTAGTCAAGTCCTTTCCAAAAACAATTGATTAAATGGGAGGTTTTGTGTAACAAAAATGTTTAATTATTTCTAAGTAAGACAAATAGCAAGTTTATAACTTTAGTGTTTATCAAGTGATGAGAGAAACTAGGGTGTAAGTGTTTCACATAGGTTCATAACGCGGCAATCCTAGCTATAACAATCCTTTCCTAGTATCTTACATGCAAAGTGTTAAGTTTTGTATCCCTAATTCGTTGGTCCGGCAACTAGAGAATTTCACTCCGTACCTTGGTCCGGTTATGTAACGACCTGTTTAGTCGTTTTGAGCAGCAGATTTTATTTCTGGAAAATTGGCTGAGGAAACGGACCCCACGACGGAACGTCACAGGCACGACGGACCGTCGCAGGTTCTCGTTTCAGCATACTTAGAAATTCTGAAATTGGGTACTGAAAATCGACTCTCTGTAATCTGTGACGGACCTGCAGGACGTGCCGTCACATCCACGACGAGCCGTCGTAAGCTCCCGTTGCAAAACACTTCAACTCTTGAGAAATTGGTACGGGAAACGAGTCTCTGACCGTCAGGACGGAGGTGCAGGACGGACCGTCACAGGTGTGACGGGCCGTCACAGTCCACTTGGA
>NC_028640.1:61397220-61424750 GCF_001406875.1 Solanum pennellii
ATTTTTGTTCTTAGACATTCTTAGTTTAGTAATTTGAGATAGATGTTCTTGTGATGATGACTTCCAGATTTTGGGGAATTAATAGATGTTGACTTGTGTTATTTAATGAGTTTAAGTCTTCCGCATTATTTTCTGTTGATATATGTTAAAATGATAAGGGTTAGATTGGTTGGTTCGCTCACATAGGAGGGAAATTGTGGGTGCCAGTCGCGGCCCCGGTTTTGGGTCGTGACAGGTTACATGTGTCTACTTTACTAAACCTTACCTTTACCTCATATTAAGCATCATATTCAATGTATGACTAAGTTACTACTTGCACCAATTGAAACTAGCCTGTTCGATAGTGTATACTAAATCTATGTTGATAATTGTTTTCCTATCAACTACCTCCTTGGTCCAGCAAGTAGAAATAGGGCAAGTTCTAACGCGTGCACTCGTTAATAAGACTTCTAAACGAAAGAATTATCAATGCATGCAAGAAACTATTCCAGAATTGTTATTTAGCTAGTTTAACTTTGTTAATTACCCATGGTCCCCACAACGCTTGTTGTGAATTTAGTTATCCATGCTAAGAATTACACAATACATAATAGTTAAACAAGAAATCATGTACTTACTTTAACAAGTTTTAAGAAAACCCAGAAATATCACTTCAATTCACTAAAATATTGAAAGAAACGATACCAGAAAATTAAAGTGTTTTCCAAATACCAAAGTTTTACTTCCAATAACACTAATCTGAAAAATAGTAAAGTGTCTAACCTCAAAAACGAGGTTTTTAGTCCTATTTATAATAATAAAGTCTTAAAATAAAAAGGAGTTCTAAATAAGGACGCGTCTTCAGTTGACGACCCAACTGACGGTTCGTCGATGGAACGACAGACCATCGACAGCTTCAGCTTCCACTTTTCAACACTTTCTGTCAGCATCGACGGACCAGCAGCACAGTCCATCAGTAGACCTACGGTCCGTCTATAGCCTCTGTTCCTCCATACTTAGTGGTTTCTTAAAGTCGGGTACTGGACTACTTTCTGTTGCAACCAACGATTTTCTAGCATGGTCTGTCGATCAGTCGACGGACCGTCGATCTTTCCGTAGCCCCACACTTGATCAGAATTTCCCCATTTGATTTCAGCTGCTTGAACCCCCAGTCGACGATCATCACCTACGAACCGTCACTGGGTCGACGGACCGTCGGTGGCTCCGTAGGTCATCACTTCTACACTGATTTCAACACAGTCTTCTGTATTTCCGTTCTGGACAATTTTCCTACAAACACAGATAAAAATACATTAAAACTACTACAAAAAGGCCTTAGACACACAATAAACTTAAAGAAAAAGCATTCCAAGTACCGTGAAACCACGATATATCAACACCCTCAACTTAAATTTGTTGTTTGTTCTCAAGTGACGCACTATGATTCACCACAACACCTTTGTACAAAAGTATCTTCATTTAAGCTTTCGCAATCAGATAGCGATCAATCCAGACTATTTTCATTTATGCATGATATTACTCTTTGGACGCACCTCTCCTCTCCTCTTTATCTCTCACCAAGGTACCCCAACTTTCCAATATTGCAACTTGTGTCCTCAGTTTAAAAACAACATCCTCCTTTTTCACACAGTGATATCAATTTGAGTATAAGGATTATTTTTCAACATTCGCTCTCAGAACAACTTCACACCTAATTAATATTTGTCGTCATAGGCTTGCCCGTATTTTCACTGCTTTAAGTTCACCATATTACACTCTCACGATCACGATAGGACTTTCTTGGCTTGTAACGTAGGCTCAGGTTCAGGTTGGGTACATTTGGATTAATTTTAGTAACTTGTTGCTCTCCTTGACGGAACTGTTAAGCGTCCTACATTTTCGTTGTTTATTATGCCTTATTCTTCTTTTTATTGTATTCTTTGCCTTATTTTCTCCTTTCTTCCTTCTTTTGTGCAAATGACTCTTCTTTTATTTTCATTTTTATTTTCAAATTTTTCACTTGATTTCAAATTTGATTGAGTCACTTTTTTTTTTTACATTAATTCTTCCACCCCACTTTTTGGAACATTCCTCATAATAGCCACCCTCAACTCATGGCTTTGCCATGAGTCGAGGTACACAATACCCAAAGTTGGGTCAGGGCTAAGACGAGATTGGTTTCTGCATTAGCCACCCTCAACTTATGCTTTTGGCATACGTTGAGGTGTACATGTCCAATGTGGGACCAGGGCCACACATTATACCCAAAAATGATGAATTGAGGTAGAAAAGAAAGGTCCATTGTAAGCTCAAATTATTTGGATAAAAAAGGGACTAATTTCATTTGGTTTTTTTCTTTTATTTAGGCTAAAGATTGGCTAATATGAACAAGGGCCTATGATCTTTTCCTAATTGTCTAACACAGATTAATTTTTGCAGAACTAACCGGGCAAGTTCTAGCTAGGTACCAACAGTGGACTATTTTAACTTTCCTCACAGTCTTTTAACACCTCATTATCCTACCAAATTATCGGACACCTAGTTTGAGTGTTAGATTGAGGTTCATCCAATGATGTATCTCTATGTCATACTTAGAGCCAACACATTCAACATTCACTATGCTTAATCATGCAAGCATTCATTTTAGAACAGGATGTCATTGTATTTAGCCATCATGCTTCAAATTTTACATTCATACTTTGTACAAGGTACTAACATGCCGGTTCAATAGTAAAATAATCAGTCTCTTGGTGAAAGAGAACACAGGCAAGAAAAACCCCAAGAGAGGATCATGAGTTGAGCTACTCAGACTTATCCCTAGCACTCACTTTCCATTTACCCCACCCCAAACAAGAAAGCATGCAATTGTCCCCAATGCATAAGAAATATAAAATAGGGTGGTAGATGAAGCAAACCTGAGGAGCATAGCGTCGACGATCAACAAGCTGGCGGGTCCGGTTTCTCGGAACCCACTCCTTCAGTAGTAGGGATAAGACTGGTCAACGGACCGGAACCGGGTCACCGGACCGGAATGAACCGGTACCGCTACGAAACTACGGTTCCGTCCCGTTCCGTGTACCGGTTTAGACTATCCCGGCCCGTCCCGTAGGCAACCGAAACGGGACGAACCGGAACGAACCGGAACGGTACCGGAACGGTACCGGTACGTCCCGTTCCGTTGCCCAGTCTTAAGTAGGGACACCATCAGTAGTGTCCTCAGCAATGTCAGCACCCTCAGTAGTGCTCCTCTCAATATCAACAATACTGGAGCTAGATGCCCTAGCAGCCAACTCATGAGCCCTCATCTGCCGGGCCTCTTCATCCATCAACGAAGCTCTCCTCGCATCCTCCAACTCAGTACGCTCTCTCTTTAGAGCATGAGCCTCATCACCATCTCTGGTCCGGTGCTTCTTGGCATGCTCACGTGGCGGAGGCGATGGCGCAGCGTGGTCTGGAATAGTGCCGCAAGCACTGTATCCTCAACAGGCTTTGCAGGTGTGGCCTCAGGCTCAGGTACCCGTGCATCCAGAATGGCATCCACATCATCCCTCAGACTCGCCACAACAGCCTGAAGAGTCGTCAAGTCAATAGTAGGGGCTTACCGAGCGAGAACTCTCAATTCGAAGGCGTCTAGGCGCTGGTGGACCGCCAGAATCTGCCTCTCAGTCTTCTAGGCAATCCTCTTCTCGATCCAATCCTCCGCCTCAGCAATGGACTTCTGCATCCAAGGCTGAATATGATGCAGCAGTGTGGCCATCTGGGCCTCTAACGTCTGGACCCTAGCAATTGGGACCAATGCTGCAGATGGAGTAGAGCGGGAGAAACTTGGAGTTGTGCTAGTACCCGGGATAGACTCAACCGGGGTGGTTCTGGTAGGTTCTTATGTAGCCTGATTAGCCTCTTGGGATTGCTCTACCATGTACGCTAAGTTCTCATCTAGCGGCTGCACCTCCACTCTGGGCCCTTTGTTGTGTGCCGCCTCATTGGCCTCATCCCGGATGAGACCTATATCAACTGTCCCAGTAGGAGTCCTGGGAACATCAATATGTCATATGGGCACTCCAGCAGACCTGCACAACTCGAAAATCAAGCAAAGAAAAGGGTACGTGGTGGTGGACTTAAAGGCCCTCTCATGAATGACATCCAGCAACAGTCTCGCAACATCCACCTCGAACCCTGCAACCATGGCAGCTAGGGGTGCATATCGGTCGGTTCAGTTCGGTTTTTAACATTATCGATTTTTCTTATCAGTTATTGGTTTGTGACTAGATAAACCGTTAATGAACCATTAAGTTATCGATTAATCAGTTATCAGTTAATCAATTATCGATCCTTATCAGTTCAGTTATCGGGTTAACTGTTAACATATCACACATGACAACTGATCGACCATTTCCAAACCAGCAAAAAGTACTCGATCAATTTGTTGCAATCCCTGCCTTCTCTCTCTTTATTTTACTTGCTAGTTCCTAGCACATAATACTAAAACATGTATACTAAAGCACAAAGCCACACACTAAAACACAAACAAAAAAACATTACATTTGCAATTAGGCCTGAAACAAAATACTGAAACACAAAAAGCCAACAGAAATTGCAAGAAGACACAGATAATCATGGATAACAAAACACTGAAACAGTACATTTGCAAGTCCTTGAAAGATCACAAGATGAACTCTCACACTCACAGTTAACAATTGACAGTTCCTTAGTTTCTTAGAGTATGCTCACCCAACTCTCAATAGTTAATACCTACAAGGCACAAGTTGCTACAAAATAGCAACACTACAAGGCACAAGTTGCAAGCCTGCAGGCTGCAACATTGCAGAAGCCAGAACTTAGAAATCAAAATACAGCACAACTTTAAATTGTCTAATATAATCAATCTGACACAGCCCACACAGGCGCAAACAAAGTTTCAAAAATTCAATATAGCAGTCACACAATCTGAAAATTGAGTCTAAACATAGTTGTAATAGTTCATGTTCAAGTAAACAAAATAATAACTAGGCACCAATCCTTGAGAGTTGACGATTTTGGTTTTCATTTTCCAAACAAAACTTAACATGCCTTCTTAAGGAGGCAGTCCCAGTATTGCGTGAATGGTAATAAGCACAGCCACAATGAATGCGTTTTACTGTCCACGATCCATTTTCACTTTCTTCAAGTTATTCATAGTAATTCCAAACAGGTGATCGAGCATTAGAACCATGAAGTTGAGGCATGATGAAATCTGATTAACAAAGAAATAGAGAAAGTATTAGATCAATCATAAATCAGATACAAAGACAAGATAACACATGTATATACCTTCCTTCCTCCAATTTTACATGTCATCAATGCAAAGTTCTTTTCCAAGTTTAGCAAAATCTAAAGATAAATACGATAACAAGTCAAGAGACAAGACTTAAACAATAAAAGTATTAAATAAACAATTCACAATTTTACATCAATGAGGTTTTTTCTTACCTTCTTCAAGTTGCTTTAGAAAATCTAAATCTTCCTCAATACTTATGGGTTGTGGCTCATTCTGAAGCCAATCTTGAAGGCACACTAGAGCTTGTACCAATCTAGGATTTAATGAACTCCTAAATAAATCAAGTATGCCCCCTCCAGTATTAAAAGCACATTCAGATGCCACACTTGAAACGTGAATAGCCAACACATCTTGAGCCATCTCAGAAAGAAATGGAAATCTTGGTGAGTTAACTTTCCACCAAAACAATACATCAAAATGTGATTTTTCAATTTTAGTTTTTTCATCAAGATATTTAACTAATTCTGACATTGAACTTGCACCTCCCTTTTCAGATTTATGTTTTTGTAATTCCTCACAAAAATTTCCAAATTCTCCTACAAAACTTGAAATAGAAGTATCCACCTCAGTTGAAGAAAATTGGCCACTTTTATCATTTGAAATGGGCTTTGTATACTCTCATTAAACAAAGCTTCCATTTACGTTAGCACACCATTTTCCATAGCAGTCCCTTTTTCTCCAAACATCTTCTTAAGTGCAAAGCCAAGAGTGTTAAATTTGTGACGAGGATCCAAAACACATGCTATGAAAACCATCTTATTTATTTTTTCAGCATCACCCCAATATTTTTCAAATTTCTCCTTCATATTTTCTGCCATTTTAGCCAAAACTTGATTTTCATTTTATATCAATTGATTCAAGTAAACACCAACTTGACAAATTTCAAGAAAATGAAGATTTGATGTAACATACCGTGAACCAAATATCTTCAAAGTAAGATTAAAAAGCATTTCAAGAAATTTTGTGATTCTCTTTATGCCTCCCAATCACTACTTAAAAGTGTGCCTGTAGAATTTTATCAACAAACTTAAGATATAGTGTCAAGTCAATATCACGATCGGCGTACTCTACAATTGCCCCTTCATATTCAATAACCCTGCTCAACATCATGTAGGTGGAATTCCACCTTGTAGGAACATCGAAGCATAAAGACTTTTTAGCAAGATTTTCATCTTCACAACATTCTCGAAACTTTTTCCACCTAGCCAGAAATTGCCTGATGTATCTCACTGCTTGCCTAACTCGCTCAATCGACACATTTGCTTCTTTTGTACCATCTTGAACAATAAGATGTACAATATGAGCCATACACCTTATATGAAGGTGACTACCACCCATTAAGTTGGTTCCCCATTTATTTAATTGCTTAGACAACTCAATTATTGCCACACTATTTGAACCCGCATTATCAACTATAACAATGAAAATTCGATGCAATACCCAATCATGTAAGCACTTACTAATAGACTTTTCAATATCTTCACCTCTATGACTAGTGATTGGACAAAAGTTGATGATTCTTTTATGCAAAGTCCAATTTATCAATCCAATGAGCAGTAATGACCATATCATTGATTCTTTGAATGGAAGTCCAAATATCAGTGGTTAAAGACACCCTTTGTTGTGTTTCCTTAAAAACAGCCATCAACTTACGTTTTTCTTCATAAAAAAGATCAAAATAGTCACGAGTCACAGCGGTACGGGAAGGAATGTGGAAACAAGGTTGTGCTACTTTCATAAATTGTTTAAAACCTTCTTTTTCAACAAATCTGAAAGGAAGCTCATCAATAATTACCATACGATACAAGGCTTTTCTACACTCTTCCTGATCAAATTTCCGTGAAACAACAACTACATCACCATTGTTACCCCCTATCATTGGTTGAAATGCTAATCTTGATTGCTTAATATCAATATTATAAGGCATCTTTGTGAAATTGTTTATATGAGTAAGCATTGACGTTGTACCATGTTCTTTTGTGTCAGCAAAATACTCTTTCTTACAATAGTTACAAACAACCTTTTCACTTCCATCAAAATTAGTTTTACAAGTAAAATGATCCCACGCACGAGATCTTTTTTCCTTCCTTTCTTTACTTTAGACTCAATAGTTTGACTTTGATCTATTGAATTTGAATTAGAAGACCCACTTTCATCAATAACCTTATCAATTATGCTATTTTTAGCCATGGTACATTCACCAAAAACTGCGAAAAGATATAAACATTAAGTAGTTTTATTAAAGAAAGAAATACAAAGTACAAACAATAGGCTAAGTAGTATCAAATATTTACACACTTGATAATAGACAATTAGACACATCACAGTTCACACAAAGCAGCAAATTTAAATTCTGAAATTTCAGCTAAGTAATACAAATACTAAGTAATAATGATTCATCCATATATGTCCTCCGGAATAGGTTTACAAAGCTTACTTTTGGAATATAAGACAACAAAGAATGAACCTGTTTCATTTAGTACTCATCATCTTGTCTATATCTAAAAAATTTACTTATCTTCTGTTTTTACTTCTCATTGTAAATGTATACATGTTGTTTCTCTTTTCTACACCTTATATATTTAAAATAAAACATAGGATTTCAGTAACTATCATTAAAATCAACTTGATAAGATTGAGCTAATATTTCTGAACTTTTCGGCTCCCGAATCTGTAGTTAAGAAGAGGCAATTCAAAAATTGTAGTGAGTCAAGGCGACTCTGTTTTCCTAAACAACTAAACTCAATAGTATACAAAAACTAATGGTAAATCAACTAACTCAGTAACTTGGTAAGAAATAATCTTAGAACTCCTCCTAAGCAATTTTAGTTTGATATAGCTTTGAAAGAAAAACTGGTTTTGTTATGAATGAGAACATGGGACTTGGGAGCCTGTCATGCTATCAAACTCCAGTTTTCGTACAGTTTTTAGCCGCAGATGGTAATTAAAGACCCTTTCTACAGCCAACTAATTATCAATTCCCCATTTACTGTGCTAACCACTTTTATATTAAAATGCATACTATTGGTAAACAAAAATCGCCTAACACCCATATCATCAAGAATGATTGTCTCACTACTAGGATGAACTGCAAAGTAGAAGCAACCTGCTATCTAAACGAAATCATCAATGTCAAATTCAGAACATACATTCAACGAAGTACAAAAGACATTAAATGGACAACAAACTCTAATATGACTTGTGTATGACATAGAGAACTGAGAAGAGATACTGAATCATTACCTTGTGACTTGTGTCCTCGGACCTCGCCTGACGCCTGAGTCACTGCCTTACGAGTTACGCCTGAGTGACTGACTGTGACAGTGTGACTGACTGGAGTAGTGGAGGACGGAGGTGAAGCAGTCGTCGCCTGAGTTTGGAAGATTTAGAGTTTGGAATTTGAGCGATGGAACCCTAATCGTGCGAAGTGAGAACTTTTGGCTTACATTTGGAATTCAGAGCGTTAGTACCCAATAAAAAATAGAAAATTAGGAATGTATTGTAAAATTAGAAAATTAGGAATAAAAAATATTAATATTAATATGGGTCTTATCGGGGTATCGGATAGCCACAAATTTTGGCTTCCCAACCCAACCCCCGAACCGATTACCCAATACATTAATTTTCTAAACCGAGCCCCGAACCGTTAGCCCAATAATTCCAACCGTTAGACCAAAAACTCGAAAATCAGTTCGAGTTAATGGTTTGACCCAATTTTTGCACATACTTAATGACAGCTACCAATATTGTTCTATCCCATGTGAGAATGTTGTCAGCAGCAGTGGGGGATAGGCAGTGACGAACCAATAGCCAGATGAATTTGGCCACTAATGTAAGGTTGGCTTTCTTTATCACACCTTTGGTTTCCAGCACCCAATCTGCACCCTCACCATCCACGGAAATGTGTTGGGCTATCCACCTCTTGGTGGTCTCTCTCACCCCCGCATCACGCTGGAAATGGCCCTCCTTTATCAGCTTCCACCTATAGTAAAACTCGGGGGTAAGGGGCTCCCTGGTAGCATCTGTATCAGCGCCGTATAAGAAATGGCGAATAGCGGGTAAGGAGATGTTCACCCTGCAGCCACGAACTCAAACATGATCAAGTGGTGCCCGTTTAACAGGATTAGACTGCCTATCCATAAAAGACCGGAGAGTCGCTACATAAGAACCGTGGAACTCTCGCACCACCTCCTCGCTGTAGCGTCCAACTCTCCTAGCCATCCACTCTAGACGATGGCGGGTCAAAAGAGCATGTGCATCAGGAACAGAGAAGAGACTCCCTGTAAGAACTCGCCGCTCGACTGTCAGAGTTCGAGTCATGACCCCCTTATCGTTGAGCAGCTTGGCGTCCCTGTACACCTGGTATTGTCCTTCTACACACCAACGGTTGGGCTGATCAGCAACCAGTGTAGGGACATCGGTCAAGGGTGCTGGAGTGGAATCCGCACTGTCAGCCTCATCAGACGAGGCAAAATGGACTGGTGCAGCAGAAACAGTGGGACCATGTGAAGCTGACGCTTCCTCAGACTCGAAAGCCTCCTAAGAGCCGGACTCTCCCTCAGATTCGAAAGCCTCCTCGGTCTAGACGCTTCCTTAAAACCAGCGGC
This sequence comes from Solanum pennellii, assembly GCF_001406875.1. Classification (NCBI taxonomy): domain Eukaryota; kingdom Viridiplantae; phylum Streptophyta; class Magnoliopsida; order Solanales; family Solanaceae; genus Solanum; species Solanum pennellii. Next base: position 61,407,124 of record NC_028640.1, read on the forward strand.
AGACCCAAACGGTGTGCCGGTTAGTGTGCGCTCCTCATCAGACTGAGAGGCAGTGACTACGTCGGACGCCACCTTCGTAGGCATGCCCCGAGTGGTCCTAGCAGCACGTGTCGGTGTCCGGGTGCCTAGTGGCACGTATTCTGGATCACCATCATTGTCCGAGCCAATCACTAGCCGACGTGAAGGTGCAACAGCCATTGAACGTCCTCTAGAGTAGACTAGGTCTTGTTTGGGAGACATTGGTACCTGCAAAAGAGAGTTATTAGTTTCATTGTAAACATCTTACACACCCAACATAAGCAAGACCAAATTTGAAACACAAAACACAGTCAAGTTCAGAAGTGCAGAACTAAACGACGGGCATTGCAGTAAGGTCTGTCGATGGAACAACGGTCCATCGATAGGGTGCGTCGATGAACACTTCGCAAATATTTTGAAGGCTTCAGAAACAGAGGTTTTGTTAAAGACGACGGACTTGCACGACGGTCCGTCAATCAATCGACAAAATATAGACTTAGTCCATTGTTAGACGCTTAGAAAAAAATTGGAATGCTTGACATGCAAAGTTTCTTTTCAAGACAACGGACTTGCAGGACGGTCCGTCGATCAACCGGCGGACCGTAGACCTAGTCAGTCCTTGGACAGTTAGAAAAAAATTAGAATGCTTGACATGCAAATTTTTCAGTTAAAGACTACGGACGTGCAGGAAGGTCCATCGACGAAACAACGGACCGTAGAACACTTTCGTCGGTAGGCACTTAGACAAAAATTTTAGACCCTCAGCAAATAGGGTTCTATTAGAGTCGACGGACATGCAGGACGGTCCGTCGATCAGTCGACGGATCGTAGGACTAGTCCGTTGTTCCAGAGTTGATTAAAATCGGGGGTAGCTATCGACGAACCCCATCGACGGTCCATCGATTGACCGACGGTCCGTAGACGGGGTCTCGTACTATCGATCAGATATAGATTTTGGTTAGCCCCAATTGACAATGTCAAGCATATTAAGACACATTAGTTTCATATATCAATTAACCCACCATTTAGACATTCCTAGGGAATCGATTAGTGCAATTTCAATCCTAGAATCTAAAGTACTAAAAAGCCCTAACTCGGAAAAGCTACAAATCTCAGAACACCGTTCATTTAGACATTTACACCCCCAACCTTTCATTTTTCATCATACTAAGGGACTAGGGACCCAAGTTAAATAGTTTAAATCATGCAATTTCATCCCAAAGTCAAGATCCACATACATATTTCATCAATTTTGTATGCTAACATTTAGGTGTTCAAACAAAGAACATGAAATTAGTCGCAGATGAGATGAACATACCTGTGTACTATGTGGAGTGAATGGGGAGGTGACTTTGTGCACGAAACAAAACCGAGCCCACCTTTGAACACCGATCGGAAGGAGTAGAATATGGGAAGTGGGGAGTGAGAAGTTTTGGGATTGAGGGGAATTTTGGGGAAGATGGGTAATCAGGAAATGATTAGTGGGGAATAGATGTGTGAGTGAGAGTGAGTGGGGGGAATTGAAGGAAATGGGGAGGGAAACGGTTGGGAAAGGGATCTGAAAGGGTGGGAGGTAACTGAAAACTTTTAAAAATCAATATATAGTCGGTTGGGTCGAGTCAGGTTATTGGGTTTGGGGAACTAACGATTCCGCGTCGACGGATCATAAGTCCATCGATGGTCCGTCGACTGTGCCCTAACTTAGGAGAAATTAAAAATCATACCTGGGATGCACGGATGCCATCGACGGCCCATCGATGGGATGACGGCCCGTCGGTTGGTCTGTAGATCAGTGCACTAGACCAATTTCTACAGATTTTTGGTGATTTAATCCCTGCACATTGAATACCCAATAAGCTATTTTTTTTGTATTTTCTGGACACTTTTTAGACACGGGCCCTAGTCTACTCTCTATCCAATACTTCTAAAAGAAACTCAAGGAAAATTCATACATTACATGAAGTAAAAACAGAAATAATGCAACTACTCGTATAAAATTAAGAAAAACCTATTGTTGGCTAGAGGATACATATTGGGTTGCCTCTGCGGCATGACGTAAGACTCTTGATTACTCAGACTTCATCAAGATGGTATGCCTCAACCACTTCATTTTCATTTTCCCCATGTCCTAGGTAGATTTTGATTACTTGTCTGTTCACCTTGAACCTTACACCCTCGTTGTTCTCCAACTCAATAGCACCATGAGGGAAGACTTGAGTGAACAAGAATGGACCAGTGCATTTGGACTTAAGTTTGCCCGGAAACAAGGCAACCTAGAGTTAAATAAAAGCACCAAATCCCCAACTACAAAGTTGCGCTTCTCAATCTTTTGGTCATGGTACTTCTTCATCTTTTCTTTGTAGAGGGCTGAACTTTCATATGTCTTCAAGCGAAACTCATCAAGCTCATTTAACCCATTCAACCTCTGCTCCGCTGCTTCATTCCAATCCATCTTCAGTTTCTTCATTGCCCATATGACCTTATTCTCTAAACTCAACCGGCAAGTGACAAGCCTTCCCATATACAAGTTGATATGGAGACATACCTATGGGAGTCTTGTATGTTGTACGGTAGGCCCAAAGAGCATCATCAAGCACCTTGACCAATCGTTCTACTAGCATTCACCATTTTCGCTAGAATTTTGCTTGATTTCTCTGTTTGACACCTGAACTTGCCCACTAGTCTGAGGATGGTAATGAGTAGCTACATTGTGGCGAACTCCATATTTCTCCAACAACCCTTTGAACAACTTGTTGCAAAAGTGGGATCACCCATCACTAATAATGGCCTTCGGGTGCCAAATCTGGAAAATATGTTATTTTTCAAGAACGCGGTGACACTCTTTCCTTAGTTATTTGCAAGTGTTATGGCTTCCACCCATTTTGACACATAATCAACCACCACAAGAATATACTTCATCCCATGAGAACTCACAAAAGGTCCCATAAAGTCAATGCCCCACATATCAAACAACTCAATTACAAGAATGGGATTTAAAGGGAGCTCTTGCCTTCTGGAAATACCTTTATCTCTTTGGCATGTATCACATGCCTTGGCGAACTCATGAGAATCTTGGTGGATGGTTGGCCAATAGTAGCCACATTGCAATATTTTATGGGCAGTCCAGATACCACTATGATGCCCACCCACAGGGGAGGAGTGACATGCCTCCAAAACACTCAAAATCTGAACTTTCGGCACACACCGGCGAATAAGACCATCAGCAAAACTCCTATATAAATATGGATCATCCCAAAAGAACTTTTTCACATCATGCATGAACTTTTTCCTTTGATGAAAGGACAGGTCCGATGGGACGATATCACTACCCAAGTAATTCGCAAAATCGGCGAACCATGGAATCAAGTCTTGAGACACGAGCAATACATGCTCATCAGGGAAAGTATCATCAATTTCATTCTTTTCACCTAATTTTCGCATAGCTTCATCCTCTAATCTGGACAAGTGATCGGCAACTTGATTTTCAATCCCTTTTCTGTCTATCACTTCAAAGTCGAACTCTTGCAACAGTAATACCCATCTAATCAACCTCAGTTTCTCATTCTTCTTTGCCATCAAATATCTCAAGGTAGAATGATCAGTATGCACTACAACTCTCGTGCCAAGCAAATAGGAGCGAAATTTTTTGAAAGCAAATACTACCGAAAGGAGCTCCTGTTCAGTCACAGTATAATTTTTTTGAGCTTCAATAAGGGCCTTACTGGCATAATAAATGGGGTGAAGGATTTTATCCCTTCTTTGTCCCGATACTACACCAAGAGCAATCCCACTAGCATCACACATAACCTCAAATGGTTTGTTCCAATCCGAAAAAATAATAATGGGTGCAGACACAAACTTCTCCTTCAACTCTCCAAATGCTTTCAGACAGGATTTATCAAAATAAAATTTACACTCTTTCTCAAGTAACTTGCACAGAGGATGTGCAATTTTTTGAAAATCCTTGATGAACCTTCGATAGTAACACGTATGCCCAAGGAAACTCCTCACACCGTTTACAGAGATGGGTGGAGAAAGTCTCTCTATCACTTCGACTTTAGCTCGATCAACCTATATACCCTTCTCTAAGATGCAATGGCCCAATAAAATACCTCTTTCACCATGAAGTGACATTTTTCCAAATTTAGCACAAGGTTGCAATCTTCACACTTTTTGAGAACTTCGGTCAGGTGACTCAAACAATGATCAAACAAGTCACCAACATAAAAATCATCCATAAACACCTCAATGGTGTCCTCCACCATATCGGAAGATACAGACATCATACATCTCCGAAAAGTAGCCGGTGCATTACACAACCCGAAGGGCATTCTCTTGAACGCAAAAGTTCCATAAGGACAACTAGAGGTGTTTTTCTCTTGATCTTCCGGTGCAATAGAGATTTGCTTGTAACCCAAATAACCATCAAGAAAACAATACCACCCCTTCTTTGCAAGCCTATCCAACATCTGATCCATGAAGGGCATAGGAAAATGGTCATTCTCAGTCCATGTATTCAATTTCCGATAATCCATAAACACTCTCCATTCGGTCACCGGACTAATTTGGATAAGCTAATTTTTCTCATTAGGGACCACAGTCATTCCCCCTTTCTTAGGCACACACTGAACAGGGCATACCCAACTACTATCAACGATCAGATATATGACTCTAGCATCCAACCACTTAATAATCTCCTTCTTCACTACCTCTTGCATTGGTGGATTCAACCGTCTTTGATGCTCTATCCTTGGCTTATGATCGAGCATGAGGTGGATTTTGTGTGAACAAATATCGGGTGGAATTCGAATAATGTCCGCAATAGTCCAACCAATGGCTCGTTTGAACCTCTTTAACACCTCTACAAGACACTCCACTTGATCCACATTCAAATCCAATGCAATGATTACCAGAAAAGTGTCACCTTTTCCCAAGAAAACATACCTCAGATGAGGTGGTAGATCCTTAAGCTCCAATTTTGGGGCCTCTTCAATAGATGGTTTCACGGGTGAAGATTTGGGATGTTTCATATCTAAATCCAATTTCTTTGGTTTGAACCTAACATCACCTCGATCAAGTGGGAAACCAATGACCCATACTTTTCGATACAATCACTCTCAAAATTCATGATCACTGTCGCTAGTGCCTTAACCCCAAGACGTTCTTCTATTTGTACCTCGGACGAACTCTCAACCTTGATGGATATCGCAGATACCGATTGGAGCTCACCACTCTGCCTCATGGACCTACAAATGTTGAAAGTCGCTTCTTCATTGTTCAATCAAAACTACATCTGCCCTTTCTCCATATTAACTATGGCACGACTGGTAGCAAGGAACGGCCTCCCAAGAATAATAGGCACCTCAAAGTCCACCTCACAATCAAGAATCACAATTTCACTAGCACATCATAGAGTATCCTAACAGGCCTCTTCACCGTTCAATCGACCATCAGCCGCATCGCAGTAGGCTTTGAGTCACCCAAACCCAACGTCTTGTAAATAGAGAGAGGTATGAGATTTATGCTTGCCCCTATATCACATAATGCTTTAGCAAAGTGTAATAACCCGATTGTACATGGAATAGTGAAAGCACTCAGATCTTCTTTCTTTTGCGCTAGAGACCTTGTAGCAATAGCACTACATTGTTGCATCTGATCATCATCCTCAAAACTAACCAAACATAGTAATAAACCGCCGGTATTTACCATCCTCGGTCTTTTTCACTAATTTTTGCGGAAATGGAGGTGGTAGTCTAGGAATGGGAGTCACTTTTGGGGGGGGTGTCAGCTTCTTTCCCCGATTTATCTACCAACTCACCACTAACTTCTTCTACCTCGTCTTATCCTCTCTTCTCATCTTCGACGCCAGATGGTATAGGTGGATCCATGGTCTGCTTACCTCCTCGAGTAGTGACTGTTATACAATGTCCATCATTTTTCAGATTCTGGACAATGTTGCTAGGGAGGGTACCCGATTGGCGTGGGTTCATAGTAGAAGACAATTGGGTCATTTGCAACTCAAGATGCTTGATTGAGATTGCATGTGCATCCACCTTTTGCCCAATATTTGCTAAATCACCTATCAACTCTTTGGCGTGCTCATCACTAGCATCAAACCTCCTCATCATCTTCTGCAACATATTCTCAACTCGCACCATTTTACCTCTACCATCCCCGGGAGCAACTTTCCAATTTTGAGATGGAACATAGGGCCCAATCCGATCATTTCTATTATCATAGTTACCCCGATTGAAGTTGTTGTTGTGGTTGTAGTTTCCATCTCAAACATAGTGACCCTCTCATTTGTAACTACCATAATTCCAACCTTGATTTCCTTGATCTTGGCACCAATTCTCCTGATTAGAGCCTTGTACGTTCGGTCGGAAACCTCCCGTTTGCACATTTACTGCATAAGAATCTTCTTCATAATAGTAGTCATTAACTGGCGGTGGTGGTTTATCCAAATAGTTCACCGCATTTACTTTTCCCATACGCCCATTTAAATGTTTCAACACCAACCCAAGATCTGTTGTCATTTGAGCCATCACTTCACGAATCTCATCTGCGGCGGCTGGATTGTGTGAAGCTTGCACCGCAAAAGTGTTTCTCCCTGTATCCGACTTCATAGTGCTCCAAGATTTATATTTCGGAAGATTTTCTCTAACTTCTCATCGATCTCTACATAAGTACACTCCCCATAAGAACCACCCGCAATCATATCAAGCACCGCTTTATTAATATCATCTTGCCCCCGATAGAAGTACTTTTTCAGTGACTCATCATCAATGTGGTGGTTTGCAGAACTTCTCAAGAATGAGGTGAAACTGTCCCAAAAATTGCTTACTGACTCCCCTGGTAATGCCAAAAAGTTGTTCACCCTATCTTTGTGGTTGAGCTTCTTTGAAACAGGATAGTAACGTGCTAAGAACACATCCCTCAATTGGTTCCATGTATAGATCTAATTATAGGGAAGCTCAGTAAACCATATAACAGTCTCTCCTGTGAGTGAGAGAGGGAACACTCTTAACCCAATGACGTCCATGTCCAAGTCAGGCCTCCCTACACAACTCTTACACACCGACCTCAATTTGGCGATGTGATCATATGGATCCTCAGATGGTAGCCCCATAAACAGACCTCTAGCGAGGAGCATTTGCATCAATCTACTAGTTACCACGAAAGTATGACCATGTGATAGGGAAGGTAGGACAAGTGTCCCGTCAGAGTCAGTGATGTTAACATTTCCCTTATAGTACTCTTGAGGGCGTGGGACAAGAGGTTGCCTCCTCGGATTACCTTCACCAGGGTTATCAACAATCACTTGATTATGAGCACCAACCGGCGGGAGAAGTTGAGGGTCGATCTCATCATCGATATAAGCAGGATTGTTTTGAATATTCAATATGTGAAGTGTACGGTTTAGTTCTGGATCAAGTGAAAGTATTGGTCCTCCTCGATGTGCTTCACATACACTAAAGCTAGACCTGCAGGAGACAAAAATAAAAAAAAAAGTAAAATCAGGTAATTGTTGACTAAAATTTGGCAATGTGCTTAAAGTTAATCTAAAAGTCACTTTCCCCAGCAGCGGCGCCAAAATTTGATACGCTCAAATTATACTTCCTAAAGAAGTATAAGCAATCGTATCAAGTAGAGAACCCAATTGTTAGGTTAGGATCGATCCACGAGGAAAATGGTTTAGACTTAACTTCAATCTACGATTATGTTTATTTAGTCAAGTCCTTTCCAAAAATAATTAATTAAATGAGGGGTTTTGTGTAACAATTTAATTATTTCTAAGTAAGACAAATAACAAGTTTATAACTTTAGTGTTTATCAAGTGATGAGAGAAACTAGGGTGTAAGTGCTCCACATAGGTTCATAACGCGGTAATCCTAGCTATAACAATTCTTTCCTAGTATCTTGCATGCAAAGTGGTAAGTTATGTATCCCTGATTCCTTGGTCCGGCAACTAGAGAATTTCACTTCGTACCTTGGTCCAGCTACGTGTGTCTACTTTACTAAATCTTACCTTTACCTCATATTAAGCATCATATTCAATGTATAGCTAAGTTACTACTTTGCACCAATTGAAACTAGCCTATTAGATAGTATATACTAAATCTATGTTGATAATTCTTTCCTATCAACACCTCCTTAGTCCGGCAAGTAGAAATAGGACAAGTTTTAACGCGTGCACTCGTTAAAAAGACTTTTAAATGAAAGAATTATCAATACATGCAAGAAACTATTCTAGAATTGTTATTTAGATAGTTTTACTTTGTTAATTACCCATGGTTCCCACAACCCTAGTTATGGATTTAGTTGCCCATGCTAAGAATTACAAAATTCATAACAGTTAAACAAGAAATCATGTACTTACTTTAACAAGTTCTAAGAAAACCCAGAAATATCTTTTGAATTCACTAAAATATTGAAAGAAACAATTCCGGAAAATTAAAGTGTTTCCCAAATACCAAAGTTTTACTTTCAATAACACAAATATGAAAAATAGTAAAGTGTCTAACCTCAAAAATGAGGTTTTTTAGTCTTATTTAATAAGGTCCTAAAATAAAAAGGAGTTCTAAATAAGGAAAAATCTATCCAAAATGTGTCTTTAGTTGATGACCCAACTGACGGTCCGTTGATGGAACGACGGACCGTCGGCAGCTTCCGTCGGTCCATACTTCAATCATTTTCAGCCTTCACTTTTCAACACTTTCTGTTACCATCAACGGACCAGCAGCACGGTCCGTCAGTAGAACTACGGTCCGTCGATGGCCTCCGTTCCTCCGCACTAGTGGTTTCTTCAAGTCGGGTACTGGTACTACTTTCTGTTACAACCAACAATTTGCCAGCACAGTCTGTCGATCAGTCAACGGACCGTCGATCCTTCCGTATCCCCACACTTGGTCAGAATTGCCTGATTTGATTTCAGCTGCTTGAAGCCCCAGTCGACGATCATCACCTACGAACCGTCACTGGGTCGACGGACCGTCGGTGGCTCTGTAGGTCATCACTTCTGCACTGATTTCAGTACAGTTTTCAGCATTTCTATTCTGGATAGTTTTCCTGCAAACATAGATAAAAATTATTAAAACTACTACAAAAAGGTCTTAGACACACACTAAACTTAAGGAAAAATCATTGAAAGTACCGTGAAACCACGGTACATCAGGGTGAAATGGTAATTTTATAAAATTTCTAAAAGTGAATTTTTGGGTCATCACATTATCCACCACTAAAAACTATGTTCATTCCTTGAACATAAGGAATAAGAACAAAGAATAATCGACATTACCAAAACTTGAGGTATAATTTCCAGAGTCAATGTTTATTTTTCAAAGTGAGATCCTCCTTAAGACCATTTCATCAAGATCAACTATTAAGAATTGAACTTTTGAACAAAACTTTAAAAGATCTATAAATCAAGAGTGATTATCAAATCACAAATTAACTCATGACAATCTACACTGAAACCCACTGGACTATAACACAGTTATCAAAGAGAATATTTTCTCACATAACTAAAATAACATTCTGAATCAATACCGACTACAACCAAAAGTGAACATGAACAAACCATCACACACTCAGATTGCTCAAACTTTTACCTATCTTGTCGAGATTTCTTTTTTTACAACATAATCATTTAATGAAATTAAGTTATAAAAATTTGATCTTAGACATCGGTACCCATCAAAAGATAATCAAACTTATCTAACCCAAAAAAGGAAATGGTCAATTACCAGCAAAGAAGCGATACACCTAAACATACAAAATCTGTAACAACATTGTCAGAATGCTAGGTTAGAAGTCGTGATTATACACGAACCCTAAGAACGACCTCATGGTTCCCACATCCAATCACACATATCCACAATGTGATAGTGATGATGAGATAAATCTTAAGTCTTTCAAACAACTATAAATATTCATGGTAGCTCTCCTATAAATTCTTATAAGCAAAGTTAAGCATATAGAACTACTAGTATAGTTCAACTATCTTAAACAACACTAAATCAATTGCAAGTTAAATGAACAAGTTTGTCCAAAGATCCTACCCTATCAAGAGAACATAAGAGGAACGGTACATTCGATCTACCACTGAATTCTCCCATATAAGTGAAGACACGCACGTGCATAGGCAACGAACATACTTTAAATCATGCTCACAACAAAATAGATGGTCAAATAAGAATGTAAGGAATCAAGGATGAATAACACAAAATACTCTCTCCGTAGTGCCCATATCAAACATTTTTATTCATCTAACTCCATATTTTTTTTTCTAGATACCCACAATCAACTAGTCTGGTCCTTATTACAATCGTAGATATACTCTATCTATCAAAACCTTATATACTTTTCGTAGTACTTTACTAAAGCCAAACACTCTTAATACGAACAAACATCCTAACTACACCAGCCACTTACCTTACTCTCAAACTGTCATTAATATAAAAGTCTTCTTATCAAACACATTATTGCCTCCAAAATTTTATAAAATATGACTCTTTTTTTTCCATTTAAACAGCTCATGATAGATATGTGTCCCAACCAAGGCTGCTAGCACAAATTTTAAATTTTATAGTACATTTCCATTGAGATAAAGCTATTGAATTGTGTCCGATATCAACTTCATGCAATCTTTCACCTTCTAATGTTCAACTATATACCTCATACTAACACTTAAGAAATTCTTGGACACCTCAATAATAGTATATACTATGAGCACATAACCTTTATTTACCATCGATTGTCTATGTAACACATCATAATAGTGTGTAGTCCCATCAATCAAGTAGTTTCGATCCCCTCAAAATCTTCATTAACCATGTAGAACCTTAGGTCCATACCGTTGAACATCCATAAGTAACCTATCATAAGTTGAACAATCTAGTTCGGCATAACCACATATAATCTTACACACCTCACTGTTTTTCACCTAAATCAAAACTCAATCTTCATAAAAAGTGTTGATAAATCCCTAGTAAGTCTATACCAAACCAATTAACATTCATAGTCACGTTAGAACTTATATATAAAAATTCAAACATCCTTCAACTTTGAACCAAGTGTATATATGAGAGGCCTTATTCCATCACATCTCTTAAATTCTCCCATGACGCAAATTTTAAATATCTTGAACTCTTCAATATACCAAATTCTTGTTCCCTTCATTTATTCTCTTGACCAACAATCCATGACATTTCTCCTTATTCTCTAAACCAAAACTTTAAGTGAAACATTCCCTTAGGCTCTCTGTCAATCAGAAATAACCCGAGTTACGACTTTAATTTTGCGCAAGTCCTTCAAGAAACTTAATACCCAATGCAACCGATCATTCTTACCTTATTAATCCATAACTTGACAAAATATACCATCATGAATGTACATTATAATGAAAAAATTGAATTGTGAATCCAATTTTGTAACTCAATCTCTTTGTCTATCAACATTAGCTCATGTCTCGATGATTTTGTGAAAATACATACATTATTTTATCCTTGTTCATCTCTCAGTTGACTTAATTATATGTGTCGTTAGAATTTTAATTGTACATGCTAACTAACTCAAAATCATAAGAGAACTTATCACCACCCTGTAGTAAACGTATGTAGATTTCTTTCTCAAATCTTACCAAACAATTTTTTTATCAATTTGATGAACATGTGACACTATTGTCATAAACCAAGCGAAACAAATGGAATCACGTTTCGCTGAACCCAATTTCACACTCTCTTTGAAATGCAACTTCAACCTTTACAATTATAGTAAATATCCTTGTTTAAACCTCTTTCTGAATGTTAAACTACATCCCACTAATTATTTTAATTTATGACTCTAGTTCATTACAATTCTATTCGAGCGGTGTCTCAACATCTCCTAAAAACTTTCCATACAACCACATTACTCACCAACTAGTAAAAAAATCACAGCCATAGATACTCACAATTGTTATCACTATACAAAATTCGTTTAATCAACAAACCTTATTATATAGTTGCATCGCAATCACAATTCATCACAAAGTCTTATTACCATCATGCTCAGTTAGCTTTCGTCATCACAACACAATTAACTTTTTCATCAATATGATACCTTAAACCACGTACACCAATCAAGTCCAAAGTACTAACCTACTTTTGTATAAATTTTTTACTAAAATCTTCAATTACCTCCACACAAGTATACTCTTTGGGACTTCCTTTACGTATAAGCTTGTCATTTTGGTATCTATCCATTCCCTTGAACCTTAAGATGAATCACCGGTCCTCATTTAGAACCCTCATGATGCACTTCTCAACTAAACACAGTAATACCGTATCAATGATCCACCACTAAAATCTTGCTTATACATCTGCTTAACTCCATTCTAGTTGGCTTCTCTGTGTGAATGCGAAATTGAATCTCATTATACAAGCATACGATACAACTAATGACAATCGTCGTATTCGTTTCCATATACAACTAGTATCACTAAACAAAAATTTATTAGATTCACTACAAGAACATATCATACCTACCGAGAAAATCATATTCAAATAGGTCACACATTTCTACCCATCGAATAGTTATAAAATATTACCAAATTTGTATCGTGTCTAGCCCAAGTTATGGGTATACTTTCGCAGGTCAGGTCGATATCAGAAGTAACGCACTCTATAATTCTAAACAAGTAAGCATCGACACCATTGTAGTAGTCGTATCATGACCTCTTTGATATACACACAATCTATAAAATCATAGTAGATATCTTGACCTCAATTGGTGCAACATTATTCTCATTATTTGCTTAGCAACTAATACATGTTATAACAACTTTACTAGTTGTATATTTCAAAGTTACAACATTTATTATATAGTCATTCCTTAATCATTCAACTTCCAATAGTTAAACCACTTGAAATATCGTATGTACAACACAATTATTATTCTCTCTACTGGAGTAACTAACATTACTCACCCCCTTAAATTGCAGAAAATCAAAATCTAACCACACATTCTTTCCATAAGTTTATCACTTTTATTTTAGTATTAGGTCTAACATCTCAGCCATACACGACACACCACCTGCTCACATGAGGAACTATACACGGGTCATCACATAAGTGAGAGAGAATGGAATAAAGTGAAGAAAATCAAAACAGACAAAGAATTCACGATAGATACTCAAGAAGTGAAGATTTTTTTCTATAAGTCACTATTGCCTCTCGAAGATAAGTACAGACGTCTCCTTACCGATCCTTCAGACTCTACTTAGACTCGACTTGTAAAAACATGAGACTTATGAACCTGGGCTCTGATATCATTTTGTCACGACCCAAAAATGGGCGTGATAATACTTATCTTATCCCACCAAGACAAGTTAGCCTAAAACTCAACCATTACAACAAAATGCGTAAATTTTATTCAACTTAAAAATACCCCCAAAATATGGTACAAGCCTCTAAAGTATTACAATTGATTCAAAAGAAAATCACAAGTCTCAAATGACATTATTTCTAGAATAGAACAAGATTATAATTAAGGAGAAAGAAGGTCTACTGAAATGACAAACAACTACCTCACAAACCACCACAAGAAGTTTCATACAAGAAGAGAAAATATTACAAAGGTCTGGGGTACCAAACCACACGGTACTCAGCAAGTAAACTTCCAAACACAATCTAAGGGAATATATTACGGGTACTCCTACCACCCCAACCAAACCTCTACAACTACGACCTGCATAAAAAACAGCCCAACCTAACAATTCACAATTTACAAAGCACACATCTCAACAAAAACACTCTAACAATTACATATCCTCAACAACAAGTTCATTATTCATCAATCACAAGTTTCACAAAAAGGCACTCACAATATCAACAACATACAAGATTAAGTTCATCAATGATAAAAACGTACAATGCGATGAAATGTAATGTCAAGTATAGTGATGCATATCTAACCTAACGATACACGTCTGTGGTCTCTCAGTACGAGACCCATCAGGAACATATATGTTCATGCATCCATCGTGGGCGTGATACGACCCTCGATACTAGTAATCATCGCAACACACGATACGTCCCTCAAAATATAGTATTCATCACGGCACGTGATACATCCCTCAAAATGACACATCCTTTTTAATTCCTTATTATTTCTCAATTCACATAACACTTGATTACAACCATGTCTCAGAACAATGCAAATGACATGTTCACACAAATAATGAGGAGATGACCATTTTTGTAACATTGCACAATTCACAACAATCATGATACAACATCAATAATGATTCAACAAGCCTTTCTAACTATGTTCAACTCATTAATCATATTGCCTTTTATTACTCCTTTTTCATCATTAGAATTGATCAATATAGACAAGTCAACCCATCACCAAGTCTCATTATCTCAAAGACGAACATGAATTCCATGCGCTTAACAAGGGTTTAGAAATCCATTTGCCTCAAATAGTCGAACAATCACTTCGGGACTTGAGTCTTCCCTTTTCGTTGAGTTTCCAAATCAATGTAATATATTCGAGTACATATTCAAAATAAGATTTCAAAACTAACAACACTCATATTACTATGTGTCTAATAAGACCCAACAACACACTCAAACCTAAAATCAAGTAATTCAAGATGCCAATTAACATGTCAACTCTCATATTTCCAAATTTCAAGTCTAGATTTGAGTCTCAATTTCTTCAATATCATAAATCTAATAATATTCACATACTATAATACACTCAATATTCAATTACCTATCTCAAAATATCAAAAACTTAAATTTAATGTAGTAAGTAACTTGAGAAAATCTTTTCTGATTATTAACAATCATATAACTCCAAAATCACCAAATGATTACCTTGTCCAATGATTACCCGTTAATCGTAATCACTGGTCAATTGATTACTCCTATTAATCACTTGCATCCTTTCCAAGTACAAAAATAATGTTACCAAAATTCAATTTTTTTAATCACTACCATCCTTCCCAAGTACAAAAATAATGTTACCAAAATTCAATTTTTCTTTTCAATTGAAAATTGGTTTCTCTTGTTTCTCTTTCATAACCGACCTTGTGATAATAATAATAATAATAATAATAATAACAAATCGTAATAACAACGGATCCATATAAACAATACAAAATTAGGCTATGGATGATTTACCTTATTCATTCTCAGCCTTCTTTCACCAGTTTATTTTTAGCCTCCGTCGGCTTGTGTTACAAATAAAAAGAAAAATACATTCTTTAACTTATTCCAATAGTGGTAGGGAATTAAAATAAATTATTTAATACATATACTCATCAATTAAATAACTTTGTTATCGATTAGTTCAATTTTTTTAAAAATCAACTTCATCGACTAATTAAAAATGACTCGAGGCAACTATTTCAAGAGGGGTGAAATGATAATTTTATTTAAAAAAATTTAAAAATGACTTTTCGGGTCATTACATTAGCTCTTTGCTTAGAAGTTATGAGGTGCTACAAAATATATCCATGATTATATTCTAGGTTCAAGTATATCATTTCGATCTAAATATATCCATCTCGATATACTTTGGTACAACTTTTGTTTTTAGTTTTATCAGAGAAAAACACGTCAAACCATATTCAAACGATTTGCCTTTGATTTTAAATACACAATTGTTCCAAAAAATCATCTCTTTCATTCTATCTGACAAAGCTTAAAAAATATAGATATTCTTTAATAAAAATGACGGAGTGTTGACTCCTCATTCATTAGATTTTGAATTGAATTTCGACCTTTCAATTTTACTACCAAAATTTCAAATTGTTAGTTACTTCTAATATCTTAAGTAAATCTCTTTAAATATAGTACGTACCTACCGAACAATAAATATAGAAAAACAAAATTCATGACAATTATAAAAAGTTTTCAATGGAGAAAATCAAACGAAAAATGAGTGACATTTCAAATCATATATTTTGACAAAACAAAGAATTCAAAACTAAAAATTCTTCAAAAGAAAGTCTCAATTCTATTTAAAATGTAACTAAATATCAAAGACAAATTTTTAAATATTTAGATGAATTATTTTCAGAGTAAACTCATCAATCATAAGCTTCATATTTCAAATTTACTAAATTTTTCATCTTGTTAGCAGTTCATTTTAGAGAAAAGTTAAAACTATATAGATTTAGATCATCACACAATCAGCAGATCAAAGATATTTTCATCCATCAAATTAAAAATGAGTAACATTTAAAATCAAATACTTTGATAAAACACAGAATTCAAAACTTAAAATTCTTCAAAAGAAAGTCTCAATTTCCTTTAAAATGTAGCTAATTATCAAAGACAGATTTTCAAAATATTTCGAAGCCTAATTTTCAGAGTAAACTCATCAATCATAAGCTTAACATTTCAAATTTACAAAAAAACTCATCTTGTTAGCAGTTTATTTTGAAGAAAAGTTGAAGTTATATAGATTTAGATCTTCACATAATCAGCAAATCAAAGATATTTTCATTCATCAAAAAAATTTTGAGAAAATTTAACTAATTTGAGCTTCCATTAGCTGGTGATCGTCTTTTTTAAAATGATGTTGATATCATAGCATATTTTGTTTGTGTTCTTACTCATACTTTCTTTCATTCACCATTTTTCTTTTTCCTTCCTTCATGATTTTCCATAGTCCTTTTTCACAGCTATGTATATCCCCCGTGATGAACGAATTCAAAAATTGTATTCAATAGAGTTGTGAGCTTTTGTCTCTATGTATTCCCACTGCTAATACTCTTTGTCCTAATTTTTTATTATTGTTGATTTTTTAGACCAATAACTCCTTACAAACTTTGCATATTTGAAAATTTTTTTCTACTAGTATATAATCACAAATATTTAACCACTAGATTATTTATATTTTATTCTTTGATGTGTCTTACATTCTTAAGGCACAAATGGGCTCATCTCCAACTTTATTAGTCTTCAACATGTCATTATATTATCTTAATTAATTATGAATTTAAAAAAATGTGATATAAATTATACCTTCTTTAAATTAAAAATATTTATCTATATGGAGTTTTGCCTAGGCTTAGCACAAGTCTAATGAAACTAATCATATATATAATGGGAGAATATTAACTATTTTTTTTGGTGAACATTGAATTCTTAGTATAACAAATAAAATAGAAAAGTTATCGAACACAACATTTTCACTTCATTATTGCTCTCTATAGTGACATTTTTAAATAATTAAATAATTTAATGAAATTGTGCAATTTTATAAGATAAGGGTAAAAATACACTTATACTATCTTTTTTTTTTAATTTCATACCTAAACTATTGAGAGTGTGAATTTCATATCTAAACTATCATCTTTTAGTTTGAGAAACACACCTCAATAGTGAGTATAATGCACTTTCTCTTTTATTTGAAAAAACCTTGACACATGGCATTTGACATGAATAAAATATTTCACCTTGACAAAAATTAAATAATAAACTATTAATATTAATTAAAAATTAAAAATTAAAATATTACTATCGGTTAAAAAAATAATTTTTTTCAGATTAAAATTTAAATTTTATCTTACCCCACTCCACTACATCCTCCATGTAACCCCCCCCCCCCAA